>NW_022589707.1:77503569-77799873 GCF_004348235.1 Phoca vitulina
CATCAGCCGGGACCTGGGTTGAAAAATAAGTCGGCTCATCCATGGTACCATGAGGATAATGCTTGTAACCGATCTCTGAAGCAAGGCAGTGAGTTCTGTCATCAAAGAAAGAGCTGACCTTACAACCAGTCCTTTGTGTTATACCTAGGGGATGCTGGGTGGCTGCAGAGCCCAAACTATACAGACCCGACCTCTTTATTTTAGGTTGTTACAGAGGCCAAAGTAGACAACATAGTAGACTCCAGCTTAAAACCCTTTGTTGGCAATAGGTTTAATGGCTTCCCAGAGAATAAAGTTCTTAATTATTAGGCCAATACAGTGTACAGGTCTGTGAGGAACAGCCTGGACTGTTTATATCTTTTGTGCTAATTTGCGCCTAATATAATGTTTCATATTTGAAGGTGAAGAAATATGGCAACTCCCAAGTAGGAGTGGCAGTCACTCTTGGTTTCGTTTTTGGAACACAGTGAAAACCAAGAGTCATTGTTTTCTTTTTCTTTTTTTTTTTTAAGATTTTATTTATTTTTTTGACAGAGAGAGAGTGAGCACAAGCAGGGGGAGTGGCTGGCAGAGGGAGAAGCAGGCTTCCCGCTGAGCAGGGAGCCCGACATGGGGCTCAATCCCAGGACCCTGGGATCATGACCTGAGCCGAAGGCAGACGCTTAACTGACTGAGCCTCCCAGGCGCCCCCATGAGTCATCATTTTTAACTTTCCTATTGAAAACCTGTAGAAACTTAGGCAAATCATTTATCTTCTCTAAACCTTAGTTGCCTCAATTGTCAAATGGGAAGATAAGGCCCAATCTAATGGGGTTGATTCATTAACCGAGAGAACACATCTCAAGTACTTCACAACGCGTTCCAGAGTGATAGGGGTAGAATTTAAGTTTTAATTCATGTATTTGCCTCCTCCTCACAAAAAGAATTTAAAATGGTGACATAAATAATTTATTTTTTTTTCTTTTTCTCCCCCTCAACATTCCTTAATTGCCCTTAATATGGAGTTAAAGTATATGTATATACGTAACCAAGCATAAATACATAATTATTCCATCTATTATTAACAGTGCTTAATGTTTCTGTTTCTTAATTAGGAAATTAAGGAAGGAACAAAAATACAGTGCTTGCTTATCAAAATAGTGCCTTGATTGCTCTCATTTCCCCATGGGTCTTTGAGGAAAAACTGTTTACTTTTTCTTTTTTTAAGTTTTTATTTAAATTCCAGTTGGTTAACACACAGTGCAATATTGGTTTCAGGTGTAGAATTTGGTGATTCACACTTACATATAACACCCAGTGCTCATCACAACAAGTGCCCTCCTTAATTCCCATGTTTACTTTTTTTATACAAAATAGTGTTGTGTCCTAAAATAGTTCACGTGACTTCCAAGATCCCTAAAAAGGAGCTATGATTATAAGCACCAGGAAATATGACTCATGATAATCCTTGGATTCAACTGTTAGACAATTAAAAACTGTTTCAAGCAACTGAAAAAATACAAACCTTAAGGGAATTCTGGAAATGATACAAAAAATGGGAAGATTTTGAAAAAAAAACACAAAACATTGCAGCTGTAACAAATAACAGGATGTGACAGGGATCGAACAGGGCAAGGTAGGGTAGAAAAATGACTTGCCGAAGGCTCGAAACTTTACATGATGTCCTTCGAAGGGCCCATGTGATTTGTGCTGAGTAGACAAATAAGTGCAGTTTGAAGACTAATGGGAAACTTTCTATTCAACAGTTCTTAAGCTTAGATCTAACTCTGGCAGAACCCGTAACTGATGATAACACATAGACCATATATATGTCTCAATTCATAGGCAGTCAGAATGGAAAAGGCTCATATCAGGCATAAATGTTTAAATATTTTCCTTTTGGGGCACCTGGGGGGCTCAGTCGTTACGCGTCTGCCTTTGGCTCTGGTCATGATCCCAGGGTCCTGGGATCGAGCCGAGCATCAGGCTCCCTGCTCAGCGGGAAGCCTGCTTCTCCCTCTCCCACTCCCCCTGCTTGTGTTCCCTCTCTCGCTGTGTCTCTGTCAAATAAATAAATAAAATCCTTAAACAAATAATAATAATAATAAAAATAAATAAATAAATATTTTCCTCTTGGGTCAACTGAACTCATATTTCACACCAGATAACTGGTTTCATATAATGAAATGCCAAATGCATATATTTTAAGAACAATGAATTTTATCCATTGACTAGAAGTATTGATTTGCAATTAACACACAGAAAATGCTTACACAGTAGAGAGAGAATTTTTCTGTTGTGGATCTTACTGAATTTAAAGTCCTTTTGTTCTGCTGGGCATCTTGATAGTTTGGTATGGGCAAAAATGGCCCTGAGGCTGTGTTTTAAGAAGGAGCTGGAGGGAGACAAATTATTCTGTAAAATTGAGACAACTGTGGAGTGCCTGGGGGGGAGAATCTGGGGAGGTGAGGCTGTGGAGAGGAGAAGAGGTTGAGAGGTGTAAAGACAGGCCAGTGAAATGGAGCTAGGCTAGGGTGCTGCATGGGCTAACACGCCTGGGGATGGTATGGGGTGGCCCCGCAGATCTATGCAGGGCATGGATGTCTGATATTGAATTTGAAGTTCTTCACATTTCTGTAATGTACACCAGCATGCTGTTGCCCCAAACCTTCAATCAATTCACAGACAAAGGTCTTGCTCTTGCAGGAGTGGTTTTGTGTAGGTAGGCTGAAAAAGGAGCGAGTCCTGAATTCTGTACTGACACGGCATAGAAGTGAACCAGGCGGGGTGCGTGCCAATTGATGAAGGGATCTCTCAAATGAACCACTAGCAGCAGGAGTCAGGGCCACAGGAATCCTGGGGAGGCTACCTTGGAGGCCTGAGGGATGCCTGGGGGTGTTCCAGCCAATCCATCTACATCGGGCTACACTTATGGAAGAAGTGAATAGGAGAACTTAAGGCTAAAAAAACAAATGCTGGAATCAGAACCTTGGCACATTTGTGTACAGTGAAAGATCCTATCATTGATACCACATTCACACATTCAAATGGCATAAGATATGAAGGTGGACCCCTCATCCGCTTCCGCAAAGTCATGTGAATCCCCATGACATAATTAAATGAAAAAACAAAAAAAACCGGACCCAAAACTGTCCACAGTATGACCTAATGAAAACCATTTACTTATACACCTTGAAAAAAACTGGAAGGATCGCTTCCAGATTTTTGATAATTTTTTTTTAAAGATTTATTTATTTATTTGACAGACACAGAGAGAGAGGGAACACAAGCAGGGGGAGTGGGAGAGGGAGAAGCAGGCTTCCCGCTGAGCAGGGAGCCTGATGCGGGCCTCAATCCCAGGACCCTGGGATCATGACCTGAGCCGAAGACAGTCACTTAACCGACTGAGCCACCCAGGCACCCGATTTTTGATAATTTTAATAGTGATTATACCTTGGGAATAGAATTTTATTTTTTTTAATTTTTGGTGTTTTTTTCAAAACTTCATTAATTGAACATGTTTTAATTTTATCATCAGAAAAAATCTGAAAACAAACCTGACATTTTAGAAAACATATGATAGGTTAAAATTTGTTCCTGCTACATTGATTGAGTCAATGGAAAAAAGTATAAGCCGCAAACTTTTCAGTTTAATTTTTTCTTCTATTTTCACCAAGGGAAAAAAAAAAGATTATTGCATGTGAAGAAAGTAGCTTTATATTCATTTTTTATGTATACATCTATGTATTTATTTATTACTTCATGTTTAAATTATTTGGTTTTATTCCACTTTTAAAAAGACCATGTCAGAGACCAGGCTATTAAATGACGGGGAAACTACAGGGGTTAATAAGGAGTCTAATTATATGTGATTGCCAATTAACAAGCAACAATCTCAGCTTCAGGGGGCAGGAGTTCTAAAAATGAGAGAGCAAGCTGGTCCCTGAGATCTTTCAAGCAAGCATCAGAAACATACTTATGCCAGCGGCAGTGAAAGCCCAGATTCCTTAAATTATGAGCTATAAGGAAGCTAGAGTTGAGATTTGGGAGGGTCTGAATTCCAAGGAAGGCAGAAAATGCTTCATGGGAAAAAAAAAAAAATCTGTCGCCTGGATGCCTGAGCATAAATTCCACCCTGGAGCAGTGGATTTTTTTTTTTAATATTTATTTATCTATTTGAGAGAAAGCGTGGGGAGGGGAAGGGGGAGAGAGAGAGAATCTCAAGCAGACTCCCCACTGAGCATGGAGCCCCACATGGGGCTCGAGCTCATGACCTTGAAATCATGACCTGAGCCGAAATCAAGAGTCCGACGCTCAACCGACTAAGCCACCCAGGTGCCCCGGAGCAGTGACATTTTTAAAGAAGACATATAACTCATGAGTTTGTACAGGTACCAGGTGGGGCATGGCTTAATTTACATGTAAGAACTTAATACAATCTTCAAACCAATAAAGGAGGGGGTAGGGAAAGCAAATGGCCCCAGGAAGTGTCTGATGAACGTTTCCCCACCTGAATCTGGAGCACTGCTAAATCGGCGTCCAGGGCCCTCTTGGTTGGCAGTAATTTCTGGGTCACGTGAATCTGTCTTTGTTTCTCAGCAATCTTCAGTTTCAGGAACCGGATCTTTTCTTCCAGGACATGTATTTCAATTTCTCCATTTAGCTTCATCTTTTCTTGGATATTTATTTTTTCATAGAAGATGCACACTTCCTCTTCCCGTTCTATCAGCTGAACGCCACTATGGCCAAAAGGAGAGGCAGAGGCTAAGAGGGTGTTGAGACCACTTTTTTTTTTTTTTTACTAGTCACAGGGATTCCCTCTGGATCTGGGCACAAAATACATATCAACATTACATAATTTCAGAAGACAATAGATATATACTCTTGGCTTTCTAGTTAAACTGCACACTTTTTGTTTTCCTGGGGATAGGAGAGGGAGGGCTGGTTAGCATTTCGACTCTGAGCTAGCTGATCACGCAGCTGGCTGGTCACAGTATCTCTGCAAGTCCCAAAGGTTTCCCTAGGGTGGGAAAAAATGTCATTCCCCAGGCATGAGCAAAGTGACCCCATAATCTGATTTTCTGCAGACCCTTTTTTGGGGCCAGACTTGCCAACTGAGGTCTGGCCAGAAGTCCCCAGGCAGGGGGCCAGGGAATGTGTTTCTGCAGTGATTCTATGTAACTTGCCAGGCCCATTAGGTTCTTTTTAAAGTTGAATATTTTTGATGCAAATTTCCCCATAAACAGGCAAAATTCTGTCCTTTGTAAGCATGCCAAGGGAAAGACCCCTCCATGTGAGGAGAATGTGGGAAAGAAACAAAGCAAGAATTTTCCAATTCCAGCCCTACAGGTCTGACCAGAGCTTGGGAACACACTGCCTAAATAATTTGTTTTGTGCCGTGAGCCATGTAAGAGGACTTTTTTTTTTCTTTTTTCCCAGAGAAAACACCTGCCAGTAGTTTGAAAAATTAGTGGTCTTCACACCCTGAAGTCTTCCCACACTCTGCATATCAATTATCCCAGAGTTCATCTTTAATTGCTTTTTATCTCTATTTCTCTCTCCTCCCTTAAAACATGTGCGCACATAGTTGCATTTGCTTAATCTTAACTCCACATTTCATCTCATTTGCTGTTTATTGGCTCTTCTCGTGATCCTCTCATTTCTCTTGACAACAAGCTAGGAGCAATGCTTTACCACCTTTTTGTAACTTCGGGGTCCAAAGCTTAGCACACAGCTTTAGATGAAGCAGCCCACAACCAAAGCCACAGTGAAGAAAAAGATATGATACCAGACTTAATTCCTACAGGACCCTACAATTTCACATACCAGATTTCTCTAGCACGAGCAGCTTGGGAAAACTGCTGCAGTAGTAATTGATTGATGACATAATTGTAGCCTGGAAGAAATAATGCTCTTCTGAGAGGTCCTACTTGCTGAGAAAATGAGCTGGGAGAGGCTTAATAAATATCATACTAAGACCAATCTGTCACAAAAGTGGATACAAGATCCAAAGACTTATTTATGTCAATTATACTGAAATAACTTGATGGTATCAGAGGCAACCCGACTGGTAGCCTGGGAAAGAACTTTGATATTTAAGCAACGGACTTAAACCCTACTCTTGCCTCTCTTAAAAGAACAGTTTCTTACTTCAGGCAAAACACACAGCTCATCCCCCCCACCCCCCACGCCCCTGCAAAAGGATAATGAAACCTGAATGTCAAATGCCCCTCACCCCAGTGTCAAGTCTCTAGAGAAGAAGGGGCAACATTTCTAAATCGGATCTCCAGGTGTTTCGTTTCTCACATTAGGTTCTTGGTTTTTCACCTTTCATTTCGACGCTGAACAGCTTTCTCGTATCTCTTGCGAAGCTGCACCATCTCCTCTTCAATCGTTGTGATCATATTGGCAAGTCTGTCAATGTTACTTAACCGGGTTTCCTTCTTCTCCTTCATTTCCTGAAGTTTTGCTACAATTTTGCACACATCATTTTGCATGCTTTCTCGGATAGTAACATTGTTGGCATGTTTCAGCATGGAATTTTGTAACTTTCTTTAAAAATAAGGGGAAAATGGGAAAGATTATCATTTTCTTTAGTTTAAAAATAACAAAGACTTCTGGGGCGCCTGGGTGGCTCAGATGGTTAAGCGTCTGCCTTCGGCTCAGGTCATGATCCCAGAGTCCTGCTCACCGGGGAGCCTGCTTCTCCCTCTGCCTCTCTCTCTCTGTTTCTTATGAATAAATAAATAAAATCTTTAAAAAAATAAATAAAAAAATAACGAAGACTTCTGAAACTATCCAAGTAGCTCTCACTTTAGTATGTCCCTTGAAATGACAATAGTAGTACAGTGGTCCCCCGCTTTTCCACAGTTTCGCTTTCTGCAGCCTCACGCGCCACCCGGAAATCCGTCCACCGGAAGCAAATGCTCCTCCTTCCGACTCTTTGGAAGGTCAACAGCAGCCTAACGCTCCGTCACAAACGCGCCTGCGCCTTTCACCTCACTTCAGCTTGCTGCCGCGGCGCTTTGTCGCCTCACGTCATCACGAGAAGAAGGGTGAGTACAGTACAGTAAGTTACATGCGGGTCCGGAAGAGAGCCCACATTTACATAACTTTTATTACAGTACGGCTGACCCTGGAACAGTACAGTTTTGAACTGCGTGGGTCCACTTATCCGTGATTTTTTTTAATAAATACAGTACTGTAAATGTATTTTCTCTTTTTTATGATTTTCTCAACATTTTCTTTTCTCTAGCTTACCTTATTGTAAGAATACAGTATACAGCATATATAACATGCAAAATATTTGTTAATCAACTGTTTATGGGATTGGTAAGGTATCTGCTCAAGAGTAGGTTATTAGTAGTTAAGTGTTACGCAGGGATTGGCGCCCAGGGTCAGCTGTATATTGCTATAATTGTTCTATTTTTATTAGTATTGTTAATCTCTTACTGTGCCTAATTTATAAATTAAGCTTTATCATAGGTATGTGTGTATAGGGAAGAAAAACCTAGAATATATAGGGTTCAGTACTGTCTGCAGTTTCAGGCATCCACTGGGGGCCTTGGGATGTATCCCTCACAGATAAGGGGGACTACTGCAGTAATATTGTTATTCATCATATAATACTCTTCAGGAGTTTCTGTAATCTTCCCAGAGTCTCAGATTCCCCACTCCTCTGGACTAGGACGTCTCTCCTTTTGTGCCCCAAGCCTTTGCTGCCCCACTTTGTCAAATCAAGAGACTATAGTAATTCATTTACTGCTCTGTCGTCCCCTCTTGAGCGCAGAGAGGGTTATATCTGATAAGGTCCATTGGACCTAAAGTGGTGCCTGACTTAATACAGCATCACAATAAATGCTGAATGAATGCATGGCCTTTATAAGTGATATTTTACTTTCATGTAGGATGAGAATCTGTTTGGAAATTAGATTTTCCTACTCCTACCAATCCCCTCCCCCATCCCTACCCCTCTACTACTTCCCACACAATAGCCCATTTTGTATAGCTTTATAAAAGGAAACTGGCAATAATGGCCACCAGAAAAAGTTCAGGTTGTATAAACTCAGTAGATCAGGGACTAAATATAAATGAGACTCCAATAGATCTTACCATATTGTAAATAATAAATTTAATAAACAATAATTTGCCAGATGCTTCTGAGTATGTCTACATGGATTAATTCATTTCATGATAAAAAGTCCTATAAAATAAGAACTATTTTTTTTAAAAGGTTTTATTTGAGAGAGAGAGAGACCACGAGCAGGGGGAGGAGCAGAGAGAAGGGGACAAGCAGACTCTCTGCTGAGCACAGAGCATGGAGTCCCACAAGGAGCTCAATCCCAGGACCCTGAGGTTATGACCTGTGCTGAAGTCCGACGCTTAACTGAGTGAGCCACCCAGGTGCCCTAAATAAGGACTATTTTTATAGGTAAGAAAAGTGAGCCCAGAAAAGTAAGGTAGCTTGCCCAAGGTCATGCAGCTAGGACTGCAGGGCTGGGATTGGAGTCTAGAAAGCTACCTCTCTTAACCACTTTGCTATACTGTCTCCTACAAGCACATTAGATGCTTCAAATCCATAACCAGGGGATGCTGGTTAATAAACATTTGATTGTCTTCTAATTTTAAATGCAAATTATCAAATTTGTGCTTTTCTAACTTGGTAAATGAAAATAAATAGTATATAGTTTTTTCTTCACTTAAAAATATAGCTATCAAACAGTGGAAGCATACAGAATCACATTCAGATGCTTAGATTGTCTTTTTTTTTTTTTTTAAAGATTTTATTTGTCAGAGAGAGCACGCATCTGTGCACAGAAGCAAAGGGAGGGGTAGGCAGAGGATGAAGCAGCTCCCTGCTGAGCAGGGAGCCCGATGGGGGACTCCATCCCCGGACCCTGAGATCATGATCTGAGCCGAAGGCAGACGCCTAACCGACTGAGCCACCCAGGGGCCCCTAGATTGTCATTTGTAAAGCATCTTTGAGCAAGGGCTCTTCTAGCTTTGTAAGACTATTATTTTCTGGGGCACCTGGCTGGCTCAGTTGGTTAGGCGTCTGCCTTCGGCTCAGGTCATGATCTCAGGGTCCTGGGATAGAGCCCCGTATTGGGCTCCATGCTCAGCAGGGAGTCTGCTTCTCCCTCTCCCTCTGCTCCTACCCCCAACTTGTACGTGCTCCTTCTCTCTCTCTCTCTCACAAATAAATAAATTTTAAAAAAATCTTAAAAAAAAACAAGGCTATTATTTTCTACTTTACTCTTTAGAGTTCAGTGAATCAGAAGAGAAACTTTTGAAAAGACAATAGTTATTATTACACTTACCTTTCTTGAGTAACTGCACTATTTCTTAAAATTTCCAGTTCATTTAATGACATCTTATGTCTTTCTTTTATTTCATTTACTTTCTGGTGAGCTTTGTGAAGTAAGTTAACAAATTTGTTTCTTTCATTTCGGATGGTGTCATACAGTTTAGCAAACTCTTTGAGTCTGAAAACACAAGTGTTCTTGAAACTTGTGAAATAAAACTCATTTTTTCCCCACCTGTAACAAGATGAATCATCATGTAATTCTCTTACCTCCGATGAATTTCACGTTTTTTCTTCTTGTGTATTCTGATTTCCAGATCCTTTGCTTTGATCTCCTTAACAATGGTGGTATATTTTTGCTGAAATATGAAAGTTATGTGTGAAATTAAAAATAAAAAGCCCATCACCATCAACATATGAATACTCCCAGCTGCACCCTATCTCATTCCTGTCCTAGCTGAGTTGTGTAATTGGGGAACTGTAAGGGAGAGATCGGAAAATTGACTGGCCAGCTGAACTGAATTAATTAAGGACAAGAAAGAGTAAGAGAAAAGAGAATGAAAAGAGCCTGTATAGGTTGGCTTTGAGGAGAAGTTTGGGGAACTTTTGGGAGAGCCTAAGAGTGAGTGTGGATGGCATAGATGGGCTGGGTAAGTGAGGAGTTTGTGGAGGGTAGCTGAGGGAAGAGGATTTGTAGTTAGTTTTGACAGATGTTACAAATGGAACCCTTTTTGGTGTTTTGTGAGAAACTGAAGCCATGCTTTTAAGGTGCTTTTCCGAGAAGAAATGCTACCCCGGGTAAAGTTTGCTCAGAACAAAGTTTGCCCTCAGAAACAGCCAACATCTGGAGCATCTGGGTGGCTCAATTGGTTAATCGTCCGACTCTTGATTTCGGCTCGGGTCATGATCTCATGGTTGTGGGATTGAGCCCCACGTCAGGCTCTCTGTTCAGGGCTGAGTCTGCTTGTCTCTCTCCCTCTGCTCCTCCTCTCCCTCTCTCTTTCTCTCTCTCTCTCTCAAATAAATATAATCTTAAAAAAAAAAAAAAAACAGCCACCATCTGGGTCACACGGTAAATCCCGGTATTCTCTTTTAGTAATATGTCATATCATATTCATTTTTAACAGGAAATCTCTGAACATAATCCTTTCATGGAATAAAATGATTTTAGAGTTTTAGTTAGCATGGCAGCAGAGTCGTTTTTGCCATTGGTTTCATTGTTCTTTTGGTTTGGGATGTTGCACTGGGTCAACTCTGGTACTTTGTTGGGAGCCCGGTAAAATCATGGATGGAGCAGTAACTAAGGGCATCCTAGCATTGGTTTAAATAATGCTGGCTTGATAGAACTTGGGAGGGAGAGCAGTCTCACGCTACTGCTCTTGACTTGTTCTTGGACAAACCATAGTGGCATGTGAGTTGGTGGGGAATCAGAGAGATCTGCGGCCTGCACAGCAGTCAGCCCTGTCCCCCCGGAGACACCTACCTTATTCTTACTGAAGTTGTCATGTGCTCGAATCCTCTGCTCATTGTCATTGACCCGGTTCGTTTTTCCTCTAGATTGCTGACTATTGCTAATTGAACCCGGAAACCATTTTTTCAGTATATGATTGAGTCTTGTTTGGGGAAGCTGTATAGTCAAACTTGAAGGATACAATTACAGCTTTCTAACAGACACTGTGTAAAATTGAGGATCTCCTGAACTCTTATGGTAATTAATGGATGGTTACAAAAATGCAGTCACCTGAGCTTTCAGGAAATCCTTGGATTTTTGCTCCTTCTCATCAATTTTGATCTGAGTCATACGGACAAGGTTGAAGACAAGCTCTCGCATGTTTTCTTGCTCCTTTAAAAGCTTGTTTTCTTCTGCAAGTTGTTGTTCCACTAACTTGGACTCAGCTTCTGATAGGATTTTCTTTGGAAAAACACAACATATTATAACTTATTTGTTTGAAGAAACACACTAGGGCCAGTATCTTAACAATTTTTATTTCCTATGTAGAATTTATTTTACTAGGGCGTAAAACAAAGTAACTTGACTGCCTTAGCTCCAAGTATTTTATAAAAGAATATGCAAATATGATAACATGTTTAATGGGATGCAAGTTTTTCTTAATCAGACTATATTTTCAAGTAACTTTAAGAAAAAAAGAGACATAAAAGCATGTTTTTGACAGTGGCTTGAATAAACAAAATTTGAAAATTTAAAATTAGACATTGGTGAAATAAAGCATTTATTTATTTTTAATCTGACTATATTATCATTAGCCCTTTTATTTTAAAATCTCATGAATTTGTATAATTTTTGCTGGTTCAAACACATCCTTTTTCCCCAAATTTAATGTGGGGGTTGAGTGGACTCTGAGATGAAGAAACAGACACACATTAAGTAGGATCATACTCTATTTGATGACTCTCCTATTGAGGTTTTGTGGAACACAGTTAAAAACACAACTTTGTATTAATCATTCTTAGATAGAAGCTTAAATGAAAGTTGACATTGACCTGTTGGGCCAGATTCCTCTTAGCCACTTCAACTTCCTTGTGGAGTTCTCTCCTTCTCTCGGATAATATAGAATCATCTTTAGGGATAGCTTCCATCTGGAAATAAACATTTAAAACTGGCATTTACACAAGAATGAAATCTTCAATGTCATGTAATCAACACCATTGTGTACCTTTTGCAAATGGTGGGCAAATTATGATTCTCAATCTTTTAGGAACTGCCTTTCATGCTGAATGTTCTTTATAAAATCATGGTAAACTAAAATATAAAATATAAAAACCTGCCAAAAATCCATAATTCACCAATTGCAATTATTATATTTCTCCTTCATTTGGAAATAAAAGGAATCTTATTAATAATAGCTGCTAACAATTATAGGGCATTGACAATGTGTCAGGAAAGGTTCTAAGTGCTTATATGTATGGTCGTATTTAATCCTTACAATAACCCTCTGAGATAGGTAGGATTATTATCTCCGATTATACGGATGAGGAGGAGGAGGAACAAAGACATTTAAACAGCTTGTCTCAATGGTACAGGTGCAAACTCAGGTGGTTAGACTCAGGGTCCGAGATCCTAACGCTGTATTTTACTGCTCCTCTACCTCATGCATGTTTAGAAACATGCATGTTCAAGTGATATGTATTATACTTATAAAATGTGAATTCATTTATGAAATCCTATAGATTAAAAAAATAGGAACTATTTATTAATAACAGTAAGAATACTTGGCTACTCTTAGGTAGTAGTTCGATGAGTAGCTGGAAAGTTCTTACCAAGAAGAAAAGTCTCCTAACTTTTTGACACCTGCAGTTCCACCATTACATTTCTATTGTATTGGCTTGTGCTTTTGTCCTCTGCTGAAGTACTTAGGAGAAAGGAATGTTTCGTTCTATCAGTCTTTGCTGCCTTGTGAGGAATGAGCTTGTCAGATTCTTCATGACGGAGAAGAGAGCAGAGAGGAGGAGAACACATGGCAGCTTCTGGGGGGAACAGCATCCAAATACAGGAAGGGTTATCTTGGGGTGCTGACAACATACTTGACTTAGAGCGAGTTTAGAGTTGGATCTTTATACCAAAAGCACATGACTCCAACCTGATAGAGTTTATTTCCTCCTGTGACAGCACCAAGGTGGAGTATTGGTTAAAATTTGTCTCAAGAAGGAAAAATCATACTGTTTAGTGATTTAAAGGTCACCTAACAGACTCTCTCTGAGATTTGTGTTGCTCTTTTAAAGTAGCTAAAGCATGTCTTTGGATGTCCCAACATCCATGAGCCTGGGCATCTTCACTAGTGTCTTCTGTACCCTCAGATGCCCAAGATGGCCGGCTTCCATCCTACCATGGAGACCTAGCTGTTGAGAAGTACACACTGGATTAGAAAGATGAGACACGGTCTTGTGCAGTCTATATAACAATATACAGGACTTTTTATCTTGATGAACAGATAAATGCTAGAGCAGGTGAGAGAACGGACAGCTCAAAGTAGACTTGAATAATCAGGGAAGATTTTATGGAAGAGTGAAGAAGACAGCAAGAAAGAGTTTGATTTCTTCTTCTGGAAATTAGAGTTAATTATTGCAGAGGAAGTCTAGCAAGCATCCCAGTTCCTGTCTACTTCTCTGCCACAGGTGTCCAGGAGTGGGCTACTCCAAATGTTTTGTTCCCAAGTGTAGGCAAATCTGTATAGGAATGCTAACTGGGACCAGGGAAGCTTACAAGGTTTTTACTGAAGATATGGTGAGGGCACACTCACTAGCTACATGTCAATGAAAGGCTCCTAACAAATTTTCCTGGTTTCAGGTCTCAAACATTTAGGTCCAGTGTTTTGAATTACAAACAATACTGCAATATATTGTATTATTTCTGAGTTCTGCCTAGCTACTTCTCTGATACCTTTCTTAATTCTCCATAAACCCAATCCTCAAGTTTCAGACAGGAACTAAGGATGCTTGGTTTGTGGAAGAAGTAACAAGGTGGGCCATTGGTAGCCGAGCCTGCTGGTTGCCTAGCCAATATCCACCCTCTACTTTGCCTTTACTAATAAAACTCCAGTTTGTTCATAGCTGCAGCATATCCAGGATTCTTCAGACTCTTTTCTGGCTGGGAGTGACCAGATGAGCCAGGACAGGCCAGTGAAATGTAAATGGAAGTTTGCTGGATAAGACTCCTGGGACAGTGACTGTTTTCCTGTTAAAAAGACAGAGTCAACCAAGTTAACTACCATATGCCTTTTATTCTCTCCCTTCCCCACTTTTGTGTGATCTTATGCCTAAAAATGGAAGGTCTTGTGAGCTTCGAAACAAAATATACACGTTAAGGATGACAGAAAAAAGAGCTAAGAGGATCCTGGGCCTACCTCTGGACTTTTTTTTTTTTAAAGATTTTATTTATTTGACAGAGAGAGACACAGTGAGAGAGGTAACACAAGTAGGGGGAGTGGGAGAGGGAGAAGCAGGCTTCCCGTGGAGCAGGGAGCCCGATGTGGGGCTCGATCCCAGGACCCTGGGATCATGACCTGAGCCAAAGGCAGACGCTTAACGACTGAGCCACCCAGGTGCCCCACCTCTGGACTTTTTATTATATGAATAAAACAATCCCCTATTTAAGCCACTGTAATTGAATTTCTGTTACTTCTGGCCAAATTGAGTCTAGTTATAGTCTAGTTCTAATACTGGGGTGACTTGAGATATTTACCATTACATTTGAGCCCCAAATTGCATATATCAGCAGATTTTGTAAGCTTATTTTATTTTATTTTATTTTATTTTGTAAGCTTATTTATTTTAGTTCTTTGTTTGGGTTTTTATAGAGTCGCATTTCATACTTAGGAAAAAAAACGTGTTTATTGCAACCAGACCAAAAAAAAAACGTGTGTAAAGTAAGAAATTAAACATCTGCTCCCTACCTTCACTTCAAATACTACTCCTCAGGAGTCTCTGTTAATAGTTTAGTGTCTGTTCTTCCAGACATTTAAAATGCATGAACAAACATCAGTAACTTTCATAAAAGTTAAGAAGCTAGACATGATTCTGTTGCAGTAAACATCCCAATTATTTGATATCAGAAGAACCTCAGTTTCTTTAAGGCTTTGATATTTTCCTAAAATATTTCAAACTTTCATGAGGTTTGTGGCTTGAATTTCTGGAGTCTGTACAGTCAAAAGCCACAGGAGAATCAAACAACAGTCTCTAGGGGGAAATGAAGTCTGAAGAGTAGCCGGAGCCCTTCATGCTTACCTTTTATCTCTTTCCTTTTTGGACCGCATGCAAGGCTAAAATGTTCACTCATGCTGGGAGTGACTATTTTCAAGTACTGCCAGCCAGCCTAGGACTGTGGCTGGGCTAATTATAAGCCATCAGGTCAAAGAGGAAGATAGTCTCTCACTGAAACAAACTGCACTAGGGCAAAAACAGATTTTTCACGAAACCAGTGAAGGAAGAGGATTTTAATACATTTCATTGCCGTTAGTTTTATGTTCAATGGGTACTATTTTGTGAATTTAACAACTAGAAGTGTCCTAACATAAATAGCTTCTAGGGGCGCCTGGGTGGCTCAGTTGGTTAAGCGACTGCCTTCGGCTCAGGTCATGATCCTGGAGTCCCAGGATCAAGTCCCGCATCGGGCTCCCTGCTTGGCAGGGAGTCTGCTTCTCCCTCTGCCCTCTTCCCTCTCATGCTCTCTGTCTCTCATTCTCTCTCTCTCAAATAAATAAATAAAAATCTTAAAAAAAAAAAAAAACAAAACATAAATAGCTTCTATTTATTAAAATCTGAACAACTTGTGAGCATTCTACTACAGTCTCCCCTTGAGTCAGGGCCATTCCTTATGTATTTGTGTCCAGCCAGGTCAATTTATAGTGGAAAGCCTCATCATCAGAAACAGCTCCCAACTAGCCTTTAAGTGTCCCACTCTTAAATATAAGGAGGTAGCCACAGGGTCCATGTTTGCCCAAAGTTCCAATTTAACCACTGTAATGTGCTAGGACCTGGGCTAAGATGGCATAGCTTGTAGTAAACCAATGCTCCTAACAAGAATAACTTGAAAAGTTGGATTTAAAAATATGTTTGAAGGCATAAGAGTTGCAAAGGTAAATAGAGTTGAAGTCTTCAAAGGTTCTAGCACTGTCTGGGAAGCAGTAAATTATTAATCTATATGGACTCTAATTAAAGTCAAGGATGAATGTTGTAATCTTTAGGCTAACCACTTTAGGCCAAAGAATGGAAAGAGAAGGAAAACTAACTAAAACATATCTAAAATGGGGGAAATAGAACAACTGAAAATAGAAATAGGACGATTCATCTGTTTGATTCATCCAAAAGAAGGAACTATAGGAGGGAAAATGGAACATAAAAGATATGGGACAAAGAGAAAGCAATAGTAATATGGTAGAAATAAGCCCAAGAAGATCCATAATCACATTAAATGTTTTTGGACTAAATACAAGAACTAAAAGGTAGAAATTTTCAGACCAGATATTAAAAAGTATGTGCTGCATATAAAAGATATCTAAGTAAGGACACAGAAAGAGTGAAAGTGAATGGATGGAAAAGGAAATACCATGCAAAATCTAACCAAAAAAAGCTAGTATAACTTATATTGTCCTAATAGCAGACAAAGTAAGCTTTTAAGGCAAAAAGCATTTCTAAAGTTAAAGAGATTTCACAGTGATAAAAGAATTAACCTACCTGCTGGAACTGTAATAAAAATATTAGAGGTAAAGAGAAACATAAATAACTCTTCTTTTTGTTTTTGCAAAAGTGTAAAAAGCACATTTTGCCCCACTGAGATTAAAAAAAAAAATGTTTGTGAGTGCCATCTGACCGCAGGACAGTCATTTGTCACACTCCTAACCTTAATCAGTTTTGTCCACACCTTGCTAAAGATTGGTGTTTCAGTCAGGAGAAGCTAGGTTATGCTACAGAAATAAACAATCCCCAACTGTCATGGCTCCAAACCATGAAGACTTATTTCTTGCTCTGCCAAAGCCTGTGGCCAGTCAAGGCGATTGTCCAAGACAACTACTGGCTCGGCATTTGGGGTGCTTCCATTTTACAGCACTTCCATATCATCATGTACTTCTACAACTGCAGTAGGAGAGGGAAAAGAGCTAGAGGTCTCACACTGGCAATCAGATAATGTGTCACTTCTGTCCATAATCCATTGGCCAGAACTAGTCATGTGACTCTGCTCAACTGCAAAGATGCAAGAAAGTAGACACTTCCTATGTGCCCAGAAGAAGAGGAGAACTAGGCGTAGGTTAGGATCAGAAGTGTCTACCACAGTTGGAAACTCCTGTTAAAATTTCAGAGGTCTTGAACCTCCATAAGGTCACAGAGCATGACAGTACTAAAGAGAATGGGTATGGTTTTTATACATCCAGCAGCTTCATCTCAGAGATTGATCTGTTTTCCACCAAAGGATGCAGTCCTCTCAAGAATTTACGCCTTTCAGCAGTGCTTGGTCAGTTAGCACAGGGAGTGCCACGTGAGTGGGGAGAGAGAGAACCAAAACAGTATTAAGAAGATAATAGCTATCTTGAGCATTCTCTGACTGGAGTACATCCCTGATACTGCACAGAATTAGCCAGGTAGCCTGGGTTCTGATGGCCCTTAGCTAGTTGGAGGTCTAGGCTCACTGACCATCTATATTTACATAATTTGATCTAGTCCCTAACTGTTACAGTCTACAATGACATCATTCTGGATATGACTCTTTCAACTGGTAAAGATAGCAGTCCACTTGGTCCTCCTGTGTAGTGAACCCTTGAGCTCTTCCAGAACTGGATGGCCTAACTGCTTCCCCTGGCCAGGCTGATGCCTGATCCAAACAAGACGTGTCCCTAACCTTGGGTTCGCAAAAAGAGATTGAAAAACATTATAAGACAGAGCCTTTATGATGGGTTTGATGCATTTTAAAATTAGCATTCTCTGATTTCCTTTTCTTTATTGATAGCAAAAACAACTTCTTAAAATATTTTACTTCAAAAAGATAGTACTGATTTTGAAAAATCAAAAAGTGATGTACAGCACCCACCTCTAATAGAAGCCTTTGATGTAGTGCCTGAGTTTGAGTGAGTGCATCCCAGGACACTTTTAAGAGTAGCTCCATCTTTTTTAAATTTCGAAAATCTCGTTCTTTTTCTCTTTGCTTACGAGAAAGTTCATCATGGTAGTTCTGCTTATCAATGAGACAGTTTCGTAAGTTGAGATCTAAGATCCCTCTGTTCCAGGTAAAGAGAGAAAATGAAAGTGATTTGTCATCTTGTCATCAACTGCCCTTCATGTTTTTCAAGACAGCGTGCTCAGCATATTCATACAGAACTATCATCATATGAGAATCAGATTTTAAATAATGCCAAAAGCAACTTTGTTTGTAAGTTGGCATCATTTAGAGTCACAGTCTTATAAAAAACGCAAATGGAATAGCGGCTCAGCAGATACAGAGGCTCAGAGGCTGAAATTTTATTTAAAAATAGGAATTAACACCTTCCCAGGGAACTGCACCACAGAGTTATTCCCATTAGGAAAAAGTCATGATTACCTCCAAAATACCATTCATCTTTAGGAAAAATCCCTCAACTATAGCATACTCTAGTGATACACTTTTCAGAGGCACATTTCAAAAACTTACAAAAATACAGTACATTGTGTCCTTAAGATTTGGTCATAGGAAATTGAGGAAAATGATGAGTAAAGGTTGGGAAAAATATTTGGAAATACTTTATTTAATATATATATTTTTAAAGGATAGCTCTAGGTTCAAATCTTTTTTTAAGATTTTATTTATTTATTCATAAGAGACAGAGAGAGAGAGAGGCAGAGGGAGAAGCAGGCTTCCCGCTGAGCAGGGAGCCCGATGCGGGACTCGATCCCAGGACCCTGGGATCATGACCTGAGCCGAAGGCAGATGCTTAACCATCTGAGCCACCCAGGCGCCCCTAATATTTTTTATTAATGGTAAAAATCTATTCAAAAATCTATAAAATATTTAATTGAATCAACATAAAACTGTTTGAGATTATGTGTTGAATCCTCAAATATAAATTGAAGAAAAATTTAAATGATAGATACACAGAAATACTACTAACCTTTCAGTTAGTGAAGTTGCTTCATTCTCTCTGGTTAATTCCAGGAGCTTGACCAATTGGTTATATTCTCGTTCTTTGATTTCAAGTAAGGCTCGTTTGCCTTCAACTTCCTTTATTACATCCTCCTTCTCTTCCATTATAGAATTAATTTTGTTTTCAACTTTCTTTAGCGAGTCATTTAGCTCTTTGAGTTCATATTCCAAGACGATTTTTTTCTTTTCCATTTCTCTGTGGGGGATACATACATACATGTACACATACATACATATATGTGTACACACACACACGTTTGAGCCCATGGTGTCTTTACCTATTTTACTTCCTGAAAAGGCAACAGAAGAGCTAGTGATGAATTCAAAGGTGGGGTGAAGATCACAGGTGGGTGGGGGATTGGGGTGTATCTCCTCTGAGTGCCAATGAGGGCAGTGATTTGTCCTGCCTCCTCACTTTCTCCCCAGATCCCCCCGTGCGGCATCGCCTGGGGTCTACCCTTATCCTGACCAGCCTCCCTGAATCTCTCAACTTTGGTGGTGGTGATGTGGTTTTTAGAACTGTTACTAATGCTTGCTTTTTTTCCCTCCTCACCAGAGCAATCATATTGTTTCTCCAGAATTTTCGTATCTTCACTTATCTTTATCTTTTTGGGTTCCTCTAAACCTTGAGAATTTCCTTCATGATTTCTGCCTCCAAATTTACCCTGAATGTTCAGGGGTGTTCCCCCATGTGAATAGTTGGCAAAGTAAAGAGTTGCTGTCATCTGGGCTTTAGGCTTCTGGCTGGCTGACACACTTCTAGACCATGAAATTTAGCCTAGTTCAAATAATTAATCTCTTGCATAGCTCTGTTAAAATCTGTTGGAGTTCTCCACACAGATTCAATTTATAAATTGGAAAGAGAATATTGTCCCCAAATTAAGACATAACTGTTATGAGTGATAGTAATATACTGCATTACTTTCTTCTAATGAACTTGATACACACAACCTAGACAGGGCCAAATGCAGATATTTTGAAGGTTATGATAGTAATTTGATGTATTCAATGGATAATATTCTTGTTTTAGCATGCACACATAACTTGGGGGGGGAGCGGGTTGGGAGAGCCTAAAAATAATATTAAATCATACATTTTTTTGCGTGTTGTTTTTTCTATCTCTTTTCCAATTTGTACAGGAACAGTTTGATGGTGGACCACTTCATCCTAGTAAAGAAATGGAACCATGTTAAATTATGTAGTCTTAGACCAGAAGTAGTTAAGACAAGAAAATTAAATAGAGAGGAGAGGACTACAATGTACAGAATTCCTGCTATCTGTCCTGTACTGTGCAGGGTGCTTTAATTATTTCACTTAATACTCACAGAGACCTTATAAGATAGTTAAGGTTGTTACCAGTTTAAAGAGGAGGTAGCTGGGGCACCTGGGTGGCTCAGTCGGTTAAGCGTCTGCCTTCGGCTTAGGTCATGATCTCGGGGTCCTGGGATCAAGCCCTGCATCAGGGAGTCTGCTTCTCCCTTTGCCCCTCACCCTCGCTCATGCTCTCTCTCTCTCTCAAAATAAATAAAATCTTAAAAAAAAAAAAAGGAGGTAGCTGAGTGTAACAAATGCTGTTTGTTCCCTTTATGGCTGTATGCCCATCCTCAGGGGTTGGCTGCTAACAGCCCATGCTTATTCTCCTCTCCTCTCTTCTACTCACCACTGGCTGAGAAGAGCTGTCTTTATCGGGAGTAAAGGGAAGAGGGCAGCCCTCTGTGACCAATGACTAATGGACAGCCCATCCCCTTTGCCTCTGGGTGGCATTCATGGACTAGAGTTCCGCATGGGATCAGGTTGAGACTAGAGTTCTCCTGAAAACACATTTTGGCCCAGCTCCTTCCCAACTCTGTGCTACTTCCCTCCCTCTCCTATCAGATTCTTCTTAGTGCCCTCCCTCCACGAATACTTGTCTGAATATTAGAAGCTCTGCTTCTAGGGAACCCTGCCTAAGACTCATGTAGAGAGAATTTAAATAATGTTCCCAAAGTCACACAACTAGGAAGTGGTAAGGCCAAGATCAGAAGCTAACTTTGTCTAGTACCACTTTCCACTATGCTCTGTGGACTCAGAGAAGGTTTAGTTTTAGCCTCAAGCAGCTTATGAACATGGCAGGGGTTCTGGAACGGCCCTTTCTGCCTGGGATCACACTGGACTTCGGTGCCTGGGGTAACACACATGCATGAAGGTTGTACACATCATGGCAGTGTAGCGCATTTCTCCCTGGGATCTTGCTCAGTCCTGGGGCAGATCCAAGTTTTGTAAGGCTAAGACTCTTAGGATTTGTTGGGGGGCCTCTTTAAGAAAAAGAATAAAAAATTACAAATGCTAAATAGGCACAGGGCCTTGGAAGAGGTTCATGGAAGTGAGGGGCCTGAAGCTTTAGCCTTGTTGGGCTCCTCGTAAATCTGTCTCTGCTCAGGTCCTCCATTCCAGGTAGCAGCTGGGTCTGTCTTGTTTGACTGCTCTAAGACCCTTAAGGAAAAAGAGGTTAAAGTGAATCATAATTGTCCTTTAAGCCAATGAGTCTCAGATGTTGTTGTTTTTAAAATAACTCTAGGTTATTTAAATCATTTTTGAGATATATATATATATATATATTTCAAAGTAAAATGAATTTTAATTATCTCCTAAAACATAAATGCATAAGCAAAGTCTTCATCACTTTCATGGGGAGAAGGAAGTAGAGTGGAATCAAACAGACAAGGATAAAGTTATACAGATATAATTAAGAGGTTAGGACATCTGGTTGCTCTTCAAAGAAGTGATTGTGTTTGTGACATTCAATGCTAATGCTGAAAATGCTTGGTGAGGTCTAGAGAGGTCTTTTCCCTGGGTCAAGGGTTCCACATTAGGGAGGGACTACCAAACACTCTCAAGTCTTCTGTGAATTCCCAGAGCCCGGTGTAGTTTGATTGGATCAGTCACAACACTGAACACTTCAGTTTGTTTGATGCTACCCCTCTTTGTCAAACCTGCACAGTTAGTCTTGATAACGATGCATCTTTACGTCCACGTGGGCACAGTGCTTAAGCATTTATGAATTGTAAGTAGCACACCTTTAGGTTGACCTGATATTCCAACAGTTCTTCTAGTTCCTTCTGCTCCTTTAGTAATTGCTTTTGCTTAGATGTCAAATCTTCCCGTAAATTTTTGATTTCCAGTTTCTTCTGCATTATTTCCTTACGTAATTCCTCAGTGCTTTCTCTCAATAGTCTCATCTTCTTCTCCATTTCCTTTAAAAGTCATGAAAATTATCAGGTTATATAGAGCCTGAGCAAATATCTGTCTGCCCAAAAATCACATTAAAAATAATTTTACTCACTGTTTTTATTATATTTGTTTTGAGCTTCACGAATGATTTCTTACAAAGTTAAATACAATAATGATTTCTGACATCTTCGATAAAGGCATCACCGTAGTATGACATGTATTAAACATTTTACATAAGATTCATACTTGTATTTTTTTTACTAGTCTTCCTTTCTATCCTGTATTTTAAATGTGTCCTTTTTGAGTTAATTTTTATTTCATACCCAAAAAACGTGAGTGAAAATTTCCAGCCTATTTTCTAGTAGCTTTGTGATTTGACATCAGATGCAAATAATCTTTGACTATTGGGCTTATGGTTAACCTGAGTCGCACGTGAGAATTAAAGACTAGGGAGTTCATATTTGGAAAACCCAACCCTTTGTGCTCCTTAATCCCCCACTTTCTTATTGGTATTACTTCTCTAACTCATTCATATTCTCCCCAAAGACCCTCCACCCCAGACTCATAACACATCTTTGTTCCCTTGACTGATTATTTGGGGACTGTGTGGCTCATAGGAGAGAAGGCTTACACTCAGAAAATCTCCACATTATCAGTGACTGAGTGAATGGATCCATTTAGCTTGCTCTGGGCTTTCTGCATCTCTCCCTCCCCCACTGCTGCTGGGAAAGGGTTAAATTGGTGAGCCTATGATCTGGAACTAAAATTCAAAGTGCTTTTTCCCATAAAATCTGTGTGGTACATGAGAGTTAGGTGTACTTATAGTGTATATCTTATATATATTATATAGATATATAGATATGTAGATATATTACATATACAAACACACACATGTAACAAGTAGTATTTTACTCTATGCTAAACAGGTTTTTGTGCCTTGGAGTTAAAACACCAACAACACACTTTTGAAATATAACTGTTCAGAAGAGGACAACAGGGCAAAGTGTAATGACATTTCTATTTACTTTGTGTGATACATCATGAAAAATGGACTCATCTTCCTCCTGTTACTGTGGGTATTTGTCATTCTTCTCATTACAAGGTAGAGCCTGTTTCTCTACCCCTTGAGTTTAGACTTAGCCGTGTGACTTGCTTGGACCAATGAAATATTCCAAAAGCAGAGGCTTGAAAAGTCTTGTGTGTTGGGGTTTGCCATTACTTGAGGCTGTCTGTCTCTTTCTTGAGGCTGGAAACCCACCATTATATGACTAACTGGTGACATGTGATCTTAGACCAACTAGCCTGCCAACTGGCCGACACACGAATGAAGCCATCCTAGACCATCCAGCCCCAAATGAACCGGCTCAGACCAGAAGAACTCAAAACTGTGAGGAAAAAAAAAAAAAAAAAAGACATGTTGGCTGCTTTAAGCCACTTAGTTCTGGGCACTTTGTGATGCAGGAATAGTTAGTGATACATCTCCTTCTGAAAATTTCTCATAGTAAGCTTGAGATGTTCAGGAAGCCCTGAGGGTAACAACTATGCAAAAATAGTTTTTACGTGCCAACCACAGATCCTTTTTTTTTTTCCTAAAAACAAAGCAGATAGTGTCCAACTAAACACAACCTAAACTAGATGCCAAATAGCTAAGCCTGTAATAGGCATCACTGTGTGTATTCCAGAAGTTATTCCTTTCAGCATTATCCAACTTAAGACTCTTGGATCTTTCAAATGTCTCAGGGTATGGTTGTTGTGATAAACATTAATATTTATCAAAAGGGATGTTTGAATCCAGTTGTATTTAACAAACTGTAGACCATCTAAGACTTACTCCTGGCTTAGGTATCTTCTCAAATTCCTTTATTATGAGGGTTTTTTCTTCTGTTAAGCTGTAAAAAAACAAAAAAACCAACAAGTTTGACAATGTACAAAAGAGTAAGCCATTTCTGCAGTAATAACTTTCTGCTTTCTCTTAGAATGTGCCTCCCATGTTTGTTTGCCAGGTAACCTGGTGGCCATTCTTTGTGATGGCTTCCATGACTCCCAGTTAGGTGCTTCCTCTGCAGTCCTCCCACAACACTGTGTACACTCACGCGTTAGAACAGTTATCTCATCACATTATAGCTACTTGGTAGCACGACCTCCTCCCTAGATTCTGACCCCTTCCAGGCAGGCTCTGGGCCTTTTCTTTTTTTTTTTTTTTAAATAAAGACCTTGTTTATTTATTTTTTGTTTTATTTATTTATTCATGAGAGTCAGAGAGAGAGAGAGAGAGAGAGGCAGAGGGAGAAGCAGGCTCCCCACACAGCAGGGAGCCTGATGCGGGACTTGATCCCAGGACCCTGGGATCATGACCTGAGCCGAAGGCAGACGCTCAGCCATCTGAGCCACCCAGGCGCCCCTGGGCCTTTTCTTTTTTTATACTATTTGCAATGAACCAGTGCCTGCCTGGATTACTGCAGTGCCTTCCATTGGCTCCATCAAATAAGGAGATCTCGCTAGCCAGTAGGTCTGGGAACTTGGAGCTAAAGGTGCATGCACACCAGGTTTCCTTTTTATGAATTTTTATTTGCAATAATGTAAACTAAGGTTAGTGTAAGAAGTATGTGCCACATGGAATTTAATATAAGTCATCTGTCTGGGCCACAAGCTGAAGTTGAACTTTCAGAGTTTTGAATACGGATGCCTTTGCATTTAGAGCTTGCAGACAAAATGACGATAGTCTACTTCCAACCTATTGGTCCTACACCTCACCCAGGCTGCCACGAGGGGGTGGTAGTGTGCTGCCGTATTCTGGTTGTATTGTAAAGGCCGCCTTAATGTCCGAGTTGGAAAAATGGTGACATGAAGCTTTCCCACAAGGTAAGACTCACAGCCTTTACTTTAAATAAGTATTAAGATGATCTTTTCTTTAAGCAAACATAAGATGGCTAATTCTTTAGGACATTTTAAACTAGTTACATTTCTATCATGCGTTTTTTATTAAGAAAAACTGATTTTTTTCCTTTAAAGGACGCATATTTTCCTATTTATAGAGAAATATATCATTCATAATCCCATCCCCATCACACACAGCTGATCATTGTTACTTTTCTTGTATCTTTTAATAATAATATACAAAATGTGTACATATGATTGAATCCATTTTTACCCAACATGTAGTTAAAAATATCTTCCCAATTAAAAATGTCTTCAGACTTCATAATTAACAATTTAATAGTTTCAAAGTTCCCTAGTGGGTGGATGTCACATAATAAAATAATCCTAAATATCATCTATCTTTCACTGTCCCTATATCAGGTAATTTACATGCATCATTTCTAAACTTCAGAACTTATCAAGTAGGTATCGTTTTCTTCATTGTGCAAATGAAGAAACAGGAGCTGAGCACGTTTTCCAAAGTCACACAGTCAAGGCTGAACTGACATTCAAACCTAGAAACCTAGCTCTGACTCAATACCAAGCTGCCAGCCTCTGGAATCCATTATTATTTTAAATATTCCATTATTTTTTTAGAATTTAGATCTCTCTGTCAAATAAATAAATAAAAATCTTTAAAAAAAAGAATTTAGATTGCTTTCAGTTTTTCACTTTTAAAAAGTAATAATGTAGTAAATATCCTTATGCATTCTTTTTTTTCTCCTTTTAGAGTCTCCTTTTTGCATGGCATTACTGAAATAAAGGAAAACCACTTTTGTGCCTCTTGATATATATTAACTCCTAACCTTTTAAATTGACATTAAAGTTTAAATTTGCCTGACACTTCCTACTTTCCTGGCTAAGGGGTGCTTCAGGGTCAAAATTCCTCCAGGGATTCATTTCTTTTCTGCAGCAAGAGAGTCCTAACTGAAACCATGTCATCAAAGGGTTTTGGTTTTAAGGACTTGTGGGTGAAGAGACAATACAGAAGTCCTGTATGTTGTCATGTGCAAGAGGCATCTCCCACCACCCATAGTAGAAACAGCCTGAGTGGGTGGAAATCGCAAGAGGTAGGTTTTTGAACCAGTACCAGCAATAAACATCTTAAGGGTCACGCGGTCCAAAGCCGGAATGGGCTGCTGTGGGAGGCTGTGCGCTCCCGTCAGGAGGTGCTGAAGCGTAGACGGTTGGTCACTGAGGGAAGATTCAGGTGATTCTAATGTGTAGTCAGGGCTGAGAACCACTTTTGGGGCCGACAGTTGTTAAAGTTTGACATGTCTCAGAATCACAGAGGGAGCTTGTAAAACATTCACACGTTGCCTGGGGTGGGAGGCTTGGACAGAAATTGGGAGTCATTAGTTTTAGGGTTGGATCTGCCTTTTAAACAAGTTTCTCAGGTGCTCCTTTTTCAGTTATGAAGACTACACCCTGCAAAACCTGTTCTAAGCTCATTCTGTTCTCGGTTTCCACGGGGAGAGCAGGAAAGGTTTTTAAAAAAGTGTTTAGAAAGTAAAATCTGTTCCAGCTGTGAGTATTTCCTTACTAATCCTGATGACCTGGATGCCCCTCGGTCATAGCTAACATTCTGGAATTCCAGATGCATTGCTAAAATACGCCCTCTGTTCCTTTCTTGCCAGATCTGTTTGTTTCTTGGTTCCAACTTTACTATTACTACCGGACAAAGAATGGAGAACAGCTACTGAGCCCTGGATGACAGCACAGGGATGGTGGGAATCAGCTAGGAAGAATAAAGAGTCACTACGGGCAGGATCCCAGGATAGTCCTGCACACGTGCAGCATGAGTGTCCCCAGTCTCCACATCCCCACTCATGACAGACAGTGACAAATGACCAGGGCTGAGACCTGTCAGAATGCATCACATTTAGCATGAGAGACACAATTTATTTGCTGTCCAGATCTGAGGAATTAGAAAGCAGAGAAGCCCCGAAAGGTAACCAAGGGAAGGCAGGGAAAAGGCTGAAAAGAGTATTGGAAAATCTTGTCAGAGAATGTTTTTAGAAAGATAATGACTTCTACTTTGTTTCAAAAACAAGTTCTCAATAGTATTTATTTCATTATTTATTTGTAATATTTATTTAACTTACTTAAGAAGGTTATATATTCTTTCCTAAACTGCATATTCAAGAGATCAATATTAATCTCAAAACCAAAACTATGGTGACAGATTTAATTATTAACCGACCACGTAAATATACTCACCATTCGCATTTATTAAAGAGTTTATATTGTGTGACAACATGAGAAAATCAACCAAATTACACAGTAAAATTTTTTTCTCTAGAGCATTTGAACAATATATTATTCTTTGTAGTTGCCAATGACTCAGAAGTTCCTAAAGATAATGGGGTGGAAGGGTGCTAGTTATTAGGGCTTCTATTATTTAGATCCTGAATAAAATGAGTTTGTTGTGCTGACCTGAAAAATATTATCTGTATATTCGGATGAATGGTTTTCTCTCACTGGCTTAGTTTCTTTATTTTTAGGTGGGGATGGAAATATCTACTTTTTTCCCAGGGAGGGAGTATTGAGTGAATTTGTTTCTGTATCATGTAATATAAAATATATTAGAACCAATGAAATATAGCCTATAATTCTTTCCTGGTATTCCTTTTGGAATCACCATTATTTTTATGAAACTAAGTTTGTTAATTCTTGAGCTAGTAATATTTGAAACTGCGAGGGAGTCTGCTCAAGCTAGAATATTATGTGTTACAAATCCAAAAACAATACACACTAAACATTTCTGCAAATGTGCGTCCTGAATGTTTTTGTTCACTGTAGGTCACTATGCACAGTCCCCTCCCTATCCCAAGTAACTCAGTGAACAATTTGCCTGTCTATACCTAAAAGGCAAGGGTTGTGGTTGTTGCTGGGTTTTTTTTCCTTGGCAGGAACACTTGGAAATTTTAAACAATTTAAATATCAACTGACTTACGTTCCTCTTACCCTTTCATGGAAATGTCAAGCATTCATATTTTCAATAATAATGAACAACCACCAATTGTTTTAATTTCATTATTTTCTCAACTGAAAGAGTGCTTACAGAGCACAGAAATAGCTAGGCTTTCTTTTTATAGATCTCACTGTGAGCCTGAAACAAGTTTAGATTGAAAGACAAAAAAGGACTCAGATTTTTTTTTTGCCCTGAATATAATTCTCCTGAGTAAGCTAGCCTTCTTCATCCCCCAGTTGAAAAGACAGGCCCCAACAAGAGGTTCAAAACCGAGGGCTCACAGAGTCCTCAGAAAGTCACTCAAATCATTTGCTTATCTCTCAGCAGGAATGAATTATATTCGCTCTGTCGGAAGTCTACCCACTCTTAAAAAAAAAACACCCAGAGAAAGTTCTGCCACCTTAAAAGGTAACAAATGCCAGGAGTGATGATTATTTGGCTTTCTCTTCAGTATCCAGGCAGAGTACCCAGCACACCCAGCACACCAGAGCACAGAATTTGGATGGTAATCATTTTGAAATTCAATCTAAAGAGTGTGGTTTGCTGAACAAACTGACTTGCTCTTCCACTGACTTGCTCCTCTGCAGGAGGAACGTTAGAGATTTTGGAAAGAACCTTTGCCTTCTAGCAGTACATTTCTACTTCAGTTCACTGAATGACATCCTCCAGATCTGGATGAGTAATTGTGTCTTCCAAAAGGATATTACTTCCTTTCTTGATCCTAGGAATAGTTTAGGAGAATAAGGTTGACTATGTGGCTCGTGTTGCTATATTAGAAAATAGAGGGAGCCAGATGTGACCCTCAGCTCACAGAGGTTGGTCTGCAAAGCGCCTGTGGGGCTCCTGCCATGCAGCCACGTGGTCTGGCACTGCTGAAGGGACATGGGGCCACCATCAGGGCCAGAGAGGGTGAGAGCATGTGCCAGGCCCTCGTTCTCTCGGTGTGTTCTTTGGCTATAGCTTCCAATGCTTATGGCTTTCCTGACACACAGAAAACAACAGCAGGGATCTCCTCCTGAGGGCGTCTCCCTGTCACCTGAGGTTTTTTCTAGAAGTTGGGTAACCTTCTTGTTCGGGAATGGCCCATTCTAGGAAACCAAGGAAAGAGCTAGGCTTGTAGTCACCTTAACGTTGCCATCTCACACTCATTGTGCCTAAAATTCCTTCCGAATTGGGTCTAATTTTTCTGATTTTGTTTATGTGGAAAGCGCTTTGCTCAACTCTCTCTTCAGTATGTTTGAGAGACGTGTGCACTTACCTATTTAATCTGTACTGATTGTGGAACTCTCTTTCCTTCACTGCATTATATTCGTTTTGGTACTTGAGAAGTTGTTCTCGCATTTTAGAGACCTCGGTGGTGAATGCCTCAGGAAAATTATCAGCTTGCTGCAGGTGAAACTGCTGCTGTTGTATTTGCTCGGTGAAACGTTTGGCATCCTCTAGCAGTTGGACCTCGGACTCTTGTGTGCTGGGTTCCATGAAACAGATTCAAATAATGAGAAGGGTGTACTTTTAACACCCGAAGTAGCTCACATGGGGGGGTCTAGCAAGGAGAGGAGGGAACGTGTCCACACTGCTCCCGGTTCCTTCCATTACTGGGTTCAGTTCAATACACTGATATTTTTGTGCCAAGTGTTGTACCAGGTACTAGAGGTGAATGGAGCTCACAATCTCGCAAGGGGAACGGATAGAATAGGTAGCTGGAATACCAGGTGACAATTACTACCACTAGTGTCTAGCTCAAGATGGTGGGAGAAACAGGAGCATTGAGTTGGATGGGAATGTGGTATTTGTACTTGACTTTGAAGAATAATCATGACTTCCCGGACTGAGGGGGTAGGGGGTTGATAATAAGGAGAAGAGTGGGTCCTCCCTTCAACTGCCCCAGCAATGCTGGCTTTCTCTAATTCCTGAATTCTCCTGAGCTGACTGTAGGAAAATCTTTTCCTCCTTAGTGAACTAAGAAACAACAAAGTTTTCTAATGACACTTTTACTAGGAAACTAGGAAGAAAAGTTCTCCTATAGAATTATGGACCTAAACTACCTTTTAGATTTCTGATCCTATCTTCAATGTCTGGCTAGAACTGGACTTGAATGTCACAGTTGAGAGGGATTCCCTATCTAGGTCTTGTCCCTGTCTGGGAAAAAGGTTAAGTATCTGGCAAGAAGCAGACTTGAATGGACACAGAAACTGGACTTGGTGAAATCTTCTAAAACTCACCCACCTGTGCTGCAAGCTGCCGTCAGCTGTAGCCTCATCAGCAGACTTAATTCATCATTCTCAGAAACCCAGCTGCCTCACAGTAGCTACTCTCCTATATGGAAGCAAGACTGGTGCCATTTCCTGTTTTAAAGCCAGGACTCCTCTTTGGTGCACGCCCCGCCAAGTTTCCTCACCAGGGGAAATCTTCAGGGGTCTCCTCATTTGCAGAGATGCCCAATGACTCGATCAAGGCTGTCTCAACTGAAGTTACCTGCTCCACCCATTTCCTCTGGTGTTAATATGTCATTTGCTCAATAACATCCAGTGAAACATTTCCTGGGACATAATATGTTCCAGGCACTATGTTAGGTCCCAAATAGCAATAGCAGCTACAGTGATAACACATATAATTTCTATTAATGAAAGCTGGAGTTCTTTCTTACAATTCACTTTCCTTGCATTTTAATACACTTTGTAAATCTAAAGTTGCCTGATCTTAATATGAGTCTTCAGCTGCGGAATTGTGAAGCGTTGGCCTGGGCCAGTGCCTGATCTCCCCCAGAAAGAGAGTGGACAAGGTGGCTAGGGTTCTCGCCAGAACACAAATGCTAATTTACCCACATGGATTTGAAATACAGAGTCAGCAGAAGAGAATTTAACAGCGTCTATAATGTGGTTCCAACGCAAAGCTCATTCGGTTTCAGTTCAGCATTTCCAGGCTGTATCTGCCATGCTAAAGCCTCAGCAGCAAGAGTGGAGAGCGTGTCTTCATGCCATTCTCACCCACCAGGCAGGGGGAGTGGGAGAGGGTGGTGGGTGTTCCGAATGACAAGAGAGGGAACTAAAGGGTCAAGAGGAGGTAAAATGTGGATAGCAGAAGGGAAGTGAGGGTTTTGCAACACAACCTGGAAGTAGGAAGAAAGAACACCATAGCCTTGGTCCTACATTGTTGTCCGTCACTGGGGCCCAGGGAACTGAACTGTGGGCCAGGGAAGGAGGAAGCCAAATCAGCACCCCACAAAGCTTTGCTGAGCTCTAGATCAGAGCTATCTGGAGGGTGAGAAATGTTGCAGTATTCCTTGTATCTGCAAAGGGACTTGGAGGGATGCCCTGAGAACTGCATGGATTCCCACCCCCCTCCCATTTAAGCAGTGTGAAGTATGTTGAAAAAGCTTACCCCAGACTTCCCATCTAAATCCTCCAAGTTCCTGAGTCTTGAGAACTCTGTGTACACCCTGGCAGTCAGGGCCAGTTGTGGGAAATGGAGTCTCCTTAAGGGATGGGGATGAGGCATTGGCTCGAGGCTGGCATTGAGGAAGAGGAGGAGGAACCAGAGCTGGATGGTTGTTAGGAACTTGGATGGAGCTGAGTGAGCAGGCAGTGCAGTGAAAGTGAAGGGTGCATAGGGAGGCAGCTCTGCTCTCCTGGTGCTTCACTCTTCCCTCATGCTCCCATCCTCAAAGTAGCCAAATTGACTCTGGGCAGGAAAAGAAGTACGGCTAATGTTTGAAGATTGGGGGAGAGGATGGATGGGAATGGCGGGATGGAGTTTCCATCCACTGCTGTCTCTCCTTGGCTTTTGGTGAAGACGTCATGCAAGGTTATGATGCAGGAGGTTATGGGGAAATGAAGAAGGAAGATGGGGAATAGTAAGGAGTAGCCGCAGAACTGGATTTCCCTTCTTCACTCTCTTTCTCCCTTGATTCCCAGTGGTTCATAGCAGGTGCTTAGAAAACTTTGTGGAATTATCCTATGGAAGCCTATTCTCACCTGCTGCTGATTGGGACTAGGCTAAGGAGAGTAGCCTAGGGTAGGTGGAAGAGGTGAGAAGACCAACGTCTCAACAGATGTAGGCTGGGGTTGTGCTTGAACCTATACTTCTGAGTGGTGAAGAGAGATGGGGAGCAGAGAATCCTACAAGAGTGTCCTGTAGCAGAAAATGTCAGTATCCCGCCAAATCCCACCCCCCCAGCCCACTCTGGGGTCACCTGTAGCTCTGGTGGACAGTTCCCTTACACACTGACAGCACCTGTGTGCCTCTGTCTGAGAGCTTTCTCTGGCTGTAGGAACTTGCTTGGCTTCTCAGGGGGTATGCTCGAAGTGCCAGGAGCTCTGCTCCCTAGGAGCAATTGTTAGTCAACAAGGGATGGAAAACAGTGGACAAATATCCCAGTTTCCTCACCCTTTGGTGGGAGAGTTCTGAGGTGTGTGCCACACCTTCAGAGGGTCCTCAGTGAGACTGAGCACCAGTTGGCCACAGTGTAAACCTACCGAGAAGCACACCCCCGGCTAGATTGCTCCCTTCCCCATCTCACTTCTCCATCCTCCCGTGATAATTTCTGGTATCACTTCTCAAACTACTTGAACTCAACCCTTTGCCTCAAGGCCTGGGAGAATAAAAATCAAGATAGAGCCCATCACACACACACACACACAGAAATATAAATATGATAAAAGATGTCTCCACATGAGCAAATAGCCTACCTTACCACGGTATCATGCAGCAAGGTGTACTTGGCTTTTAACTCTGCCATTCTGGTTCCAGGAAGTTTTCCCATACTGTGTAACTAGCAAAGAGAATACAAGATCACCATTAGCCATCGCCCTTATGCCTAAAGCAGAGATATCTTGTAAAATCTTCCCATTCAACATTAGAGAGGAAACATACCAGGCAATGTGGGGTATTACAAAGATGCTGGGTGTTTGGAGAAAATGGTTCTACTCTGTCTCTTGTAATCTCTGTGTTCCTGGCAAGACTCTTACCTCTCTAGACTATCATTTCTTCATCTGTAAATTGAGGGAAGGAATTGAGTTAAATTCTTCCAATTCTAAAAAACATATTTCTAGGTTTAGCAAATAACCTGAATGGTATAGATGACCAGGATGGCTATTTGTAAGTTGAGAGAACTAATAATTATCAAGCATCTATTACAAGCAAGCACTGTACATCAATTATTTCATTGTCAGAAATGTTTTGTGAAGTAGGGATTATCTCCATTTTAAACTAAAGTTGAGAAAGTTAAGTGATTTGTTTCCAAGTTACAGAGCTAGTTAAAGGCAGTGTCAGAATGTAAACCCAAGTGGTCCAGCTCCAAAAACCCATGATCACTCCCCTGTCCCACAGTCTCTCTGCCTCTACAGCCAAAGAAGCATGCAAGTTTATTGGGTGCAGAAAGTGATATTATTTGTTCCTTTTTCATTTCTGGCAAGAGAACTTTTGGTTTACTCTCTTAGTTGATAAATAGTAATAGACATCAGAGCACAACATGAAACCCTAAGTTTTACTATAATGCAATGAGCATTTGTATTAGGTTTGACTTTAACTGAACTGCTGCTGACATAGTATCAAAAAATGGAACTAAAGAAAAGATTTGTGGTTTTTAATTTTTTTTAAAGATTTTGTTTATTTATTTGACAGAGGGAGACACAGCGAGAGAGGGAACACAAGCAGGGGGAGTGGGAGAGGGAGAAGCAGGCTTCCCTCGGGAGCAGGGAGCCCGATGCGGGGCTCGATCCCAGGACCCTGGGACCATGACCTGAGCTGAAGGCAGACGCTTAACGACTGAGCCACCCAGGCGCCCCAAGAAAAGAGTTGTGTTTATCAGTGCCGTGTTATTCTTACCTCCAAAATATTTCTAGAGTCTATCCGTTTTCCTCTCCTTTCCCTAATCCCACTAGTCCAAGTCCCATCCCATCTCGGCTGGACTACTGCAAAACCTCCCACTCTCCCCCTACCCATCCCTGTGTCCACTCAGGACCCCATCTACTTTCCAGGGAGATTTTTTAAAAAATCAAACAAGGTTTTGCTATGCTGGGTGTTCAAAACTCAAGTGGAAGAGAATTCAAGACCCTGGGGATGACCCCTGAGGTCCTGTATGACCCTGCTCCCTCCCAGTCTCCTTTCAAAACCCGCTCCTCAGGCTCCTAATGCTCCAGACTTTTATTTCCATAAATGCATGAATCTCCTTCCTTCCCCAGGGCCTCTGTTTTGGCCATTTCTCATTCTTCCTGGACCCCAATTCTTTCTTCATACCTCAGTTTCAATATCAATCCATTATCAGGCCTTCTCTGACTTCTAAATTAAGACCGATACCCACACACACCCCCGACCCCAAAAGAATGCTGTACTTCATAACGTATACTACAATCTGCAGGAATAAATTGACTTACGTGACTGCCCAGCTCCTTGTATAAGCACCATGAGGAAGGGGCCTGGGTCACCTTGTTCTTCAGGGTGTCTTTAACCAGTAGAAGCCCAGGCACAGTGCAGCTACTTGGCAAACACACACCGCACAAGCAAATGAATGAACGTAACTGATAAAATGGGAAGGTCAGAGTCTCCACGGTGGGCTTTCTTGGTCTCTCTACCCAAATCAGGGCAGAAAAAACATTGTAAAATGCACTGTGAAACTCTCTCTCTTTTGTGAAAGTGTTTGGGATCCTTTGCGAGGGACTTACAAGCTGGTGCCAGACTGGGTCCCATTCCTCACAACCCTCATTTTCTATATATGGCTGACATACGGTAAACAAGATTTTTTTTTAGTTATTTGCATTCCAGTTAGTTAACATACAGTGTAATATTAATTTCAGGTATACAATTTAAGGATTCAACACATAAAACACCCAGTGCTCATCACACCAAGTGCCGCCTGCCCTCCTTAATCCCCATCACCGATTTCACCCATATCTCCCCCTACCTTAACCATCAGTTTGTTCTCTATACTGAAGAGTCTATTCCTTGGCTTTCCTCTCTCTTTCCGCTCCCCCCTCCATGATCATTTGTTTTGTTTCTTAAATTCCACATACAAGTGAAATCATATGGTATCTGTCTTTCTCTGACTGACTTCAGGATGCATGTATCCTCTTGAATTAGTAATTTTGTATTCTTTGGGTAAATACTAGTGCGATTGCTGGATCTTAGGGTAATTCTATTTTTAACTTTTTGAGGAACCTCCATACTGGGTAAATAAGATTTTTAAGCCCTTTGAGAAGGTTCTACTTCTGGCTATATCAAATATCTTAAAATGTATTCATATGCCACCTAAATATAATTTACATATAATTTTTTAAGTGCTGAGTTGCTATTGGTAGGTTGACCGTTACATTTTATAGATATTTCATTAAACACATTTATTTTGTTCCTTCAGTTTTCTTTCTGCATTTTTGAGTTAATATGTAATTTACTTCGGATCTCAAACATTTTCAATGGTTCCTAAAAATGGTGTAGGACATAAGCACTGTGCTTTTAAGGCCTAATATATTACAAAAAAAAAAAAGGAGAAGAAGCAGCTTTGCATTTGGGCCCTCTTAAAGGAGAAAAATTACTGGGAAAAAGTTATGAAGGGTGAGAATGTGTGTTTGTATGTGTGTAAGGTAATTTTGGACTCTTATGTTTAAAAATGCATATAGTATTTATAATTTTGTTTTCAAGCTGAAAAGACATTACCTCTCACCTACTGCCCTGCGTGATAGAAGCAGAAGCAAAGGTGACATAGGTCCTCCCCTGAAGTAGCTCACAGTTTGAGAAGATAGACACAAAAGAAATTACAGAATGCTTACACTACACTCAGTAGTTTTATTGTGAGTAAATAACCATATTTGGTAGTATGCAGTTATTTTCTCTATATTGTAAGTTAAAGCAAATGAATAAGATTATAAATTACAGACCACTTCCAGAGGGTGGAACTTCCAGAATGGTCATGTGAAGAGCTTGATGAATCCTCTCCCTCAAAGAAACATTGATTCAACTCATCAAAATTATCTAACACAACCATTTAAAGTCCCTAGAAATTGACCTAAGGGCATGCAAAATATTGAGATATATTTATTTAACAAAATCTGAAACTCAGAACAGTAGCCGACTGTGGCATTTGAACCATGAACTGCACCCATTATCCCTAGCCCCATGTTGTGGAAGAACTATTCTGGGCAGGCTTAGCAGCCAGTGAAGAGCTCATCTGCCCCACCTTCCTATTGCTGAAGACCTCTTCAGGTGGGTGGGGCAGGGTTAAAAATAAAAACAGGGAAAGAGTATCTATACAGAGACATCAGAGGCTGCACATTATGGGGGAGATACACTTCACAGAATTAGTCCAGCCAAGTCACTAAACAAATACACAATGAACAACAATAACACAAACCCAACAGCAACAAGAAGAAGCCTGGGGAGAATCAGAAACCAGAGTTGTTACAATATATTATCTAAAATATCCACTTATCAACAAAAAATTATGAGTCCTTCAAAGAAATAGGGGGGAAAAAGGGCAAAATCTCTTTTGAGGGGCGGTGCAGATGTTGGACTTAACAAAGAATTCAAAGCAGCTATTATAAATATGTCCAAATAATGAAAGCAAACCATATTTAAAGAATTAAAGGAGAATATGATAGCAATTCATCAAATAGTGAATATCGATAAGGTATTGATCTAGAAGGATAAGAACTAAGTTGTTAAAATGATGTTCTTTGGGTAGTAAGAATGTTTGGTTTTTGTATTTTTATGTTTGCTTATCTGTATTTTCTAATTTTCTCCAACACATGTATTGCTTTTAATAATAAAAGGCTATTAAAATATGCTTGAAAACTATTGCTGTAAACAATAAGGATTCAGAGCAGAATTTCAAACTGGAGAGTGCCGTGTTCAGATCCTACTGGCAGATACAGCAGATTCTAGCTCAGACTTAGTGAAAACTCAGCTGTATTAAGTTGAGTCTTTTCTAAAATACCAGTTAATTGAAGCCCAATGGCAGGTAGGCCAGGGGTGCACGTTGGCAGGTTTTATGACTACAGAAAAAGCAGGAAGGCAAGAGAGGCTTCCTTTCCTATTTGCTGTTTCCATCACCCCAATAGCCAGACTGCCTTTAATGCCTACGAACCTGTGAAGAAAGCTGACAGAGCAAAATATCTGGTATGTCTTCGTAGTTTCTACATAAATTGAAAAAATTTAAGTCATTGATGTTTAGAAAGAAGATTGATAAGCTTTTATTTGGTCTACTCTCCTAAGAATAAATATCTCTTAAAAAGAAAAAGATCAGGGGTGCCTGGGTGGCTCAGTCAGTTAAGCGTCTGCCTTCGGCTCAGGTCATGATCCCGGGGTCCTGGGATGGAGCCCCATGCCAGGCTCTCTGCTCATCGGGGAGCCTGCTTCTCCCTCTCCCTCTGCCTGCCCCTCCCCCTGCTCGTGCTCTCTCTCTGTCAAATAAATAAATAAAATCGTTTAAAAAAGAAAAGAAAAAGATCAAACTGTGAAGAATGGATTATAGCCTCCTTAAAAATAAAATTGATAATCTGGATGTAATATTGATCTAACAGTGACTTTTCTGTGAAATTGTAAACTGTCTCCGTAAGCAGGTCTTTCTCTGGTTGGGAGCTTCAGAGTCCATTCTAGTGGATGAAATGCTTCACTCATGAACATAAACATGGAAAAAATAGTTGCATTTTCACACTGCATGATACAATTGGGCACAGAAACCAAGTTTGTCATGTTTTAAAAATGCAGGATCTAAGGCACAGAGCATAAGACCCAACTCAAATTGTCAAAGGGTAGACATAACGGAAGGTTAGATATAATGTCATGAAGTTCATAAATATGATTTCACAATAGATAATTGTGTTACTGAATTGCCTTGTTGGTAATTGAGACTGGAAGGAAACATTTACTCTAGAGCTGAAAGTTTAACAAGAGTTCATGATTCATGAACAGCATGTAATGATACGGAAAAAATTTCAAACATGGAAATTCTAGGACATTCCAAGGAAAGTAAGAACTTTCACCAAGTGAACTTATGTGGAAGGGGGTCAGCATGAGGAAACAATTAGGTGTTTGTGTGGGTGTGTGCAGGGCCACCACAGTGACCATGGTTATTAACCTACTCTATTGTTACTGCCTCTTTGACATTACCTACTGGTTTGGCCTTATCCCGATAAATGGTGGGCTTTGGGGAGTAGCATAAACTTGAAAGCATAAATCCTTACCATCCTTGTCTCCCACTCACGCTCTCCCTTTCTCTGCTAGAGATAAACAACATGGCCATTTGAAGCAGTTTCCAAAGGCAATTGAGCTCTCAACAATGCTTCATCACTCCTATGGTTTGACTTTTCCCCTTGATTGTTATATTAAGATTTAGCTTTCCCATATACCTAACTCATTCACCAAACAAAATTAAGCCACCTGAACTCATCATCTACATCAACGGATCCATTTATCTACAGCCACACCTACCCCTAACTTCTTTCCCCAAATCGCAACCTCCTTTCCTCTTGATTAGGGCAAACCTATCCAACTGTGTTTTCAAATATATACTCTCCTACCTTGTTCTAGGCATTAAAGCATCAGCTATACCTTCCTTTCCTTTATAATCTCTATTTCTCCCTCTTAACTGGCTCAGCCTGGTATTGTAGTCGAGTACATCACAAGTGGACTTCGATTTGAATTCCAGCTCTACTTTTTTTTCTTTTTCAAATTCCAGTGTGATTAGTGTACGGTGTTACATTAGTTTCAGGTGTACAATACAGTGACTCAACAATCCTATATGTTACTCAGTGCTCATCATGATAAGTGTACTCTTTTTAAAAATTTACTTATTTATGAATTTATGTATTTATTTATTATGTTATGTTAGTCACCATACAGTACTCTTAATCCCTTCACCTATTTCCCCTATCTCCCCACCCACCTCCCCTCTGGTAACCACCAGTTTTCTATATTTGAGTCTGTTTTTTTGTTTGTCTCTTTTTTCTTTGTTTTGTTCCGCTCTGCTACTTCTTAACTTTGTAACTTGGAGTCATATTTAATCAATCTGTGCCTCAGTTTCTTCAGCTGTAAAAGACAAAAGTAGTCCCAATCTCGTATGTCTATAGTGAAAACAAAATGAATAATTATACGTAAGGTATTTGGTATAGTGTCTAGTACACAAATAAGAGCTTGATCAATGGCAGTTATTTTATTATTATCATCATTGACATTATCCTCAACCTATAAATTTGCTCAAGTCTTTCTCATTTAAAAGAACAAACAAACAAAATCCGCTTTGGGTGCTATGCTCCTATCTCTCCTTCATTCGCACTTGAGCTTTTCTCAAAGGAGTCATCTCGGCTCTGTATCTCCACTCCCCTACCTTCCGGTCACTCACCGATGCATAGTCACTGGCCTGCCAGCACTTCACCAAACTGATAAACTGACTGAAGACTTTCTCATTTCTCTGGTTGATTTTGAGGTTTTTCTCTTAACCACTGTTTTCCAATAATTTGTTTATGATATATCTTGATGTGGTTTTCTTCAGTCTTGAGATTTGTTCACAATGTTGGATCTGTGAGTTCATAGTTTTCATCAAATTTAGAAAAATTTCAGATGTTGGTTTTTCAAATATTTTTTCTGTCCCCCTCTCCTCTCCTTCTGCAAATAATTATTCGTATGTTTGGCCACTTGATGTCCACAGATCACTGATGTTCTTTTCATTTTTATTTTACACTCCTTTTTGTTTCATTTTGAATAGTATCTATCGTTACATCTTAAAACCCACTAATCTCTTTTTCTTTAGTGTTTAATCTGCTGTTAATCCCATCCAGTGAATTTTTATCTCAGATACTGTATTTTTCATCTTTAGAAGTTTGATTTGAGCCTTTTTGTAGCTTTCTTTTATTATGTTTATGCTTCCTTCCACCTTTTTTTCCCAACATTCAAAATTTTACAGTTTAATCTGTTCTGATGTCCTTGTCAATTAATTCTATTTCCATTTTACTCCATTGTTTGATTCTTCTCCTCATTATAGGTCATATTTTCCTGCTTCTTTGCACGCCAGACATTGTGAATTTTACACTGTTGGGAGATGGAATTTTTTTTTAATATTCTTTTAAATATTTTGGGGCATTGTGAGTCATAGTTAAGTTACTTGAAAACAGTTTGATCCTTTCAAGGCTTGCTTGTGATCTTTGTTAAGGAAGTCCAGAATGATCTTTTGTCCAGGGCTAATTTGGCCCCAGTATACTCAGTGCCCATACATTAGGAGGTCTTTCTATTCTGACTGGTGGCAACGTGAACTCTTGGCTCTGTGTGAGTTTCAGGTTTCGATCCATCGCCTCCTCTCTGGGAGTCCTTTCTCCAGCCTCAGCAATATCCTCACAAGCATGCACTGATCAGCACTCCTCAGCAGATCTCTGGAGTTTCTGCTCTGTGACACTCTTCCTCTCCTCACCTATGTATTTTAGCCAACTTGGCCTCCCTGAATCCCCAAATACGTCACCACAAATCAGCAAGACCACCTGGTTCTGTTTGGGTTCCCCTTCCAATGCTATCACTTGGAAACTCTGTAAGACGGCACAATTATAAGTCTCAATTTATTACGTATCCCCGAAGATTACTGTCTTGTGCAATCTGTTGTCCAAAGTCTGAAAACCCCACTGTTTGATTTGATTTTACTTGTTTAAGGTAGGAGGGTAAATCTGGGTCCTGTTACTCCATCTTAGTTGGAAGTGGAGCCCCAGTGACCTCTTAATTATTATATTCAAATGACATTTCTCTGTCCTTAGGTTACTTGATTATTTTATGACATTTATTACTATTGACTTATTATAGTTCATCATTCCTGGAACTCTCTCCTCTCCCAGGTCCTGTAATATATAATCTCACAATTCTCTCTCTTACTTTTCTATTTTCTTCTCTGGTCTTCCCTTTAAAAGTTGGTGCCATTCAGGATTTGGTCCATATCTTTCCCCCTTTTTTAAAACTATTTACTTTCCCCAGGGCCTCTTATTCACTCCCAGAGGCCGAGATATCACCTATATCCTGAGGACCCCCCAAACGGAGGGGTCTGCAGGCTGTTATTAGACAAGCTAGAACTTTATTTGGGCAAGGGCCTTGTAAGACTATGAGAGTTATGGTTAGAGAGTAATAAACATCTTCCTTGTCCAGTACCTGGAATATACGAAATTGTTTACTTAATACAGTATCAGTGTTCAGGTATTGTGATCATTTTTTTTAGACAGGAATTTATGTTCCTGCGGCATTTTATCCTTTTACAGAATAAACAAAATCCATAATTCTTTACAGAGCATGTGGTAATAGATAACTAACCACTTGCCCCGGCTTCAAGTCTTGTCTCCCTTGACTATGTCCCTCTGTGCCGCCCGCAAAACACAATTTTCACCTTGCTTTAAACCCTTCAAAGGATCCCAGCACTTTCAGGATTAACTCTGGGTCCCTTAACATGGTAAACAAAGGCTTTCATTATCTGGCAGCTACCACCCTGTCCAAACTGGTCTCCTCCCTTTCTAAACCTCCCATGACCATTTCAGTTCTGTGTCATGTCCTGTGGCGGACAGAATGATGCCCTTCCCCTTGACCCCAAAGATGTCCACATCTTAATCCCTGTGACATACCTAGAGATACGTTACTTTACATGACAGAAAGGACTGTGCAGATGTGACTAAAAGAGTGTGGACCCTGACAAGCAGAGATCACTGTGGATTACCTGGCTGGCCCAGTCTAATCATAGGAGTCCCTAAAAGCAGAGGACCTTTCCTGGCTGAGTTAGAGAGATGAAATGGAAGAAGGAGGAAAGATTGCAAGTGTGAGAAGGACTTGGCCTACTAGAGGAAGGGGGTCATGGGACAAGGAATGTGTGTAGCCTCTAGAAGCCAGAAAAGGAAAAGAACCAGATACTCTGGTAGAGCCTCCAGAAAAGAATGCGGTCCTGTCTACACCTTGATTTTAGCCCAGTGAGAACCCTGTTGGACTTCCAACCTACAGAATTATAAGATCATAATTTTTTGCTGTTTAAGCCACCGAGTTTGTGGTAATTGGTTAGCAGAGCGGTAGAAAATGAGTACAGTTCCCAGCCCTACCACGCCTTGCATGTTCTATTCCCTGATCTTCAATTTCTTCTCTCTCTTGTCCACTTGGAGAACTCTTATTCTGCCTTTAAGACATCTCAGTGGTTACCACCTGAGACACCTCCAGGCAGAATCACTTCTTTTTCTGTATTTTTAGATGCATCTATTATTGTACACATTGTACACTACTATCAAAATATGTTAAACATGTTTCCCCCACTAGGCTATGTGTTCTTGGATGACAGAAACCCTACCTTACTCATCTTTGAGCCCCAGCACATGGCTTGGTATCTTGTAAGGGCTCGATAATTTTCACTAACCTGTTCCTGATCTAGGCTTATCTTAAAACAAATGATGCAGTTGGAAGAAGTCTTGTTTATTCACTTACTTGTCAGAGAAGGTGGGTATAAAAGAGGAATAGGGCGAGGTAACTTGGCCTGGACATAGACTTGAAAGAGCAGAGAATGTGCTGTACAAAACCAGCTGCATCACCCACAGCTTCTCTTCTCCCTTCTGTGTGGTTGGCAAGGTGCACAGGATGAGCAAAGAGGTCTGGGACTGTTCCCTCGCAGCTGTCTTGTCCCTCCTCTGGTGGCCTACCCCAGGAATGCGAGGGGGAGGCTCCAGTGGCAAACAGGACCTCCCAAGAGTTAAGGAATCAAATGCAGTGGACATTGTGGACGAGTAATGCAATTGCTTAGCTATATGTAAGACTTCAAAGTTAAGTTATACTAATTTTAAGATAACATGTGCAGCCAAATAAATAAAAAGCATGCCTAAGCATGTACATGCTAGAGGGTGGCATTCCTGTAAAACACTCACATTTTTCCCACTGAAGTTGCCATTGCTTGGAACTTTATCAATCATTTATCCCTAGTTTAAAAATTTCCCCCTTTTCTTCCAAAGATCATGAGGAGAAATGGTAGTAGGCTGGAGTGGCCATAAGCCTGGGAGGCAGGAAATGAGTCAGATTGAAACCCAGATGCCTCTTCAAGAGCTTCAAAGGGTGAACCAGTGACGAAGAGCGAAGAACTTAACTGGGCCAAAGACATGAGGGGCAGTCACATAAGGGTCAGAAATAATCAGAGTCAGGAAACAGAGCCAGGTTAAAACCAGTGAATGACTAATGCCACAAAATAGGAACCAGAAGAGTAGGGGTTGGGGGCAAGGGTGACATGGGTCCCAGAAAGGATTGTGTTGCCAGTGGACTCTGACCAATCAGCTTTCGGTCTTTCACACACAGAGTCCCACCTTTAGTGCACCTTTAAAGATCTTGAGCGGGTTTAGGCAGTGAGAACCCTGAAAAGCTGGGGTCCTTAAGGACCTTAAGGCCAGGACATTTCTCATGTAAGGATTGTAAATGTATGAAGGTTATGTCCACAGCTGGCCAGTTGTTCATCTCACTTTGTAGCTCACAGACCAAAGTCCCTGCTCTGACCCTCTCCTAAGGGGGCTGGATCCCTGGACCTGGCTGTTCTCTCTGCTGCTGAGTAGGTGTGGGCCCCCACCATCAGGCCTCCTCTGGTGTGCCCACAGCACCGCCCCTCCCAGGTGGCTGCCAGCCCAGGTCCCCCAGCTCTGGGCCAGGAGGTGATAGGTAGGGGATATAACCTCTTCCCACAACAAAGAAACTTGGGACTTCTGGTGTCCACCTTCCTGTTTTGAAGATGCTCTGCCCACAGAGCTCTTGCCAGTATTCACAGTAGGGCCCTCCACTTCCCCTTCTAGCAGAGGCAGATTGTGAGGGACAGTAAGGTCTTTCACTGCTGATTGCAGAAGTGTTCTTTAAAAAAGAACAAAAACCCAAAGTTGCAGCTTGAATTTCCCCATTGATACCATAAAATGGAAACTTGGGAGCAGAATATGGGGATGTTTGAGTTCCACTCTTGTTTTTTTCTTTCTTTTTTTTTTTTTAACAAGAACATTTTTTACTTGATGCATACTTCAGGATACATGGTTCTAAAAGATGTATATATATATATATATATAAAATATTTCATCCAAGAAAAACAGAATTACACATTTTCCTCAAGTACACATAGAAGAATCTCCTGGTTAAATCACATAAAAAGAGACATAACAAATATTACAAATTTAAGAAGACTGAAATCACACCAAGCATATTTTCCAACCACAGTGGTACAAAACTAAAGGTTAGCAATAAAACAGAGCTGGAGGGGCACCTGGGTGGCTCAGATGGTTAAGCGTCTGCCTTCGGCTCAGGTCATGATCCCAGGGTCCTGAGATCGTGCCCCACATCGGGCTCCCTGCTCAGCGGGAAGGCTGCTTCTCCCTCTCCCACTCCCCCTGCTTGTGTTCCCTCTCTCACTGTCTCTCTCTCTCGCTGTCTCTCTCTGTCAAAATAAATAAATAAAATATTAAAAAAAAAACAGCTGGAAAAGCTACAATGTACATATTAAATACTTAATATGTAAATATTAAACAACACACTACTGCACAAGCAATGGGCCAAATAAGAAATCGAACAGCAAATCAAAATATGTCTCAAAACAAAAAAGAAAGAAAACACAATATTCCAAAACTATGGAATGCAGCAAAAGCAGATACTAGAGTGAAATTTATGCTATAAATGTTTGTATTAAGAAAAGGAGTTCAAATAAACAACATTATACCACAAGGAACTAGAAAAAGAAGAAACTTAGCTGAAATTTAGTAGAGGAAGGAAATAACAAAGAAAAATCAGAAATAAATAGAGACCAGAATAAACAGTAACTTAACATTGAAAGTGATGACCAGCTTTTCCAAAATAATAAACAAAATTGGCAATGTTTTAACTACATTAACTAGGAAAAAAAGAGAGAAGACTCAAAAACCAAAAGGAGAGATGGAAAAGATAACAGATACCACAGAAATACATAGTGTGATAACAGGTTGCTATAAACAATTCTGTACTAACAAATCAAATAACTTAGGGAAAAAAACCCAGATAATTTCTAAAAACACACAAGTTACTAAGATTGAATCATGAATCTTGAATCCAAGAAATAGGACATCTTCTTAGACCAATAACAAGAATGAAAGTTGAATTAGGAATCAAAAATCTCTCAGCACAGAAAAGCCCAAGACCACAAGGTCTCATTGTTGAATTCTACCAAACAATTAAAAAAAATAATTAATGACAATCTTAATCAAAATCTTACAAACAGGGGAATAGAGGGAACACATTCAAAATCATTCTGTGAGGCCAGTATTACCCTGATATCAAAGCAGGATAAAGACAATACAAGAACAAAAAAGTCTAGTTTGTCTGAAATAAGTATTGCTACTCCGGCTTTCTTTTGACATCCATTTGCGTTACAAATGTCTCTCCACCCCCTCACCTTCAATCTGCAGGTGTCTTTTGGTCTAAAATGAGTCTCTTGTAGGTGAGTTCCTAAATCCTGGTAGCATATTTGGACGAGCCATTTCATTTTTGTTAAATTTATTCCAAGTATTTTATCCTTTTTGATTCTATTGTAAATGGAATTGTTTTCACAATTGCGTTTTTAGATTGTTTATTGCTAGAGTGCAGAGGCCATTCAACGTTTATTAACCATGAAAATAGAGGCCAGTCCTCTCACCCTGCCTTTTTGTGTGTTCTACAAGTGTTTAAGTTAGGGCAGAATATCTTTGACCCTCTTGTTCACTTGATGTATCCTGAGCATCTAGAATAAGCTGACACTAAACTACACACAGATATTTAATGAATGAGGCCACTATATCTCACACATTCCTCAAAGTATGTATCTTGTCAATATTGAAGTCTTGCTCACATGTCTGTCTAGCAGATGAAAAGCTCTCTGGAGGCAGGGATCATTCTAGTGCCCCAAGAACCTTGCTCAGCACATGTCTGAAGAACCTAAAAGTCTCTAGCAGAGTAGGGGTATGACATGAAGGATTGAACATCTCACAAAAGGAAATTTCAACATACGGTTTTCCCTCTCCACATACACGTGTGAATTGGGCCAAATGATCATCAAGGACATCACAAAAGAAAATAAAGAGGTCAGTCTAGGAGGAACACCAGCAGCCTGAAGGGTGTTTGTGTGAATGTGCATGTGTGCACATGTGTATAAAGGTAAGATGACATAAACTCGATACTGATTGTGGGAGATTTATGGATTGGTTGACTATATGTGGAATATTCATTGCCTATACAGTTGGGAATGGAATATTAAGTGCCTTTGGATAGAAAATTTGTTCAAACATTTTCTCCTGACCCCTTGCCACCTAGGGGAAGTCCTCAACTCAACATGATCTATCTCTGAGGATGCATTACTCAGCCCATACTACTTCCGCCCAATCTACTTCAGTAGATTGATGGCCCAAATTTAAGTACCAGAGAGATTCAAATCCATAAATAAAGCAGAAAATCCAATATCTGAATATTTGAATCCTAACAAGAACTCTTTAAAGGTCAAGATAAGAGAATTTTTTTTATAACCAAATGGGTATCATAAAGTGTTACGGTAAACATAAGGTAAGATCCTAAGAATCTTCTTAGTTTATGTACCAACATGAACCATTTAGTCACCTTATAAATTTCTTAACATACTGCAATTGAATGGTAACAGTGGATAGCTATTACCCATGGCAATTATATAACAAATTATCTTGGAATTTCCTCAGACAAGGGTGGAATATTCAGAAATTAACACAGTTTCCCAAGAAATCTGGTTTCTACGATATTTGGAGACATAGTTTGTTAGCTTGTCTTAGTTTTGGAAAAAGGAAAGAAAACCATATAATACCACCAAGTATAATTTTAACTTTCTTCACTTGATACCAACTTTGATACCAAGCAAAGTAAAAAGAAATGAAAAAAAAAAGTTAAAAAAATAGATTGTAGCAAACATTTCACCAAACACAGCTGTTTCTAGTTCACTAAGTCAACTATTACAAAATATTTTAATGTGCCTTCTGGCAAACACAAATAGCCTCATTTCATGGAAATGCCACATTTCCAGTTATTCCCGATAGCTTTTAACAGTTTAAGGATATGCAACCAATGCTACAAATTTCTTTTCTTTCTTTTTTTCTTTCTTTCTTCCTTCCTTCCTTCCTTCCTTCCTTCCTTCCTTTCTTTCTTTCTTTCTTTCTTTCCTCTCTCTCTCTCTTTCCTTTCTTTCTTTCTTTTTTTCCTACAGATTTCCGTATGAGGAAAAGAAGGTAAGACACTACCTAATCTTCAAACACATGTAAGATAGACCTTAATTCATGTCATAAGAGCGTATTTCACAACTGCAAACTAGTAGCCAATAGTATAAATACATTCTGAAAATGCTTTTACTATGCACAATTTAAAAATAAGATTAGAAAATTACCTAGCAACATTTAAAAATTGGTAGATTTTACATAAAAGTGGAATTTTCAGCTTCTCTTTAAAAATTACTAGATTTGATGACACTGGATTCATATTCCAACATTACAACAATCAATTGGCATTTAGCAGAGGCTGACTTTCAGAGATATTTAAAGATACTGCCCCTTTTAAAAGGAGCACAGTCTGCCTCACCCATTCCATGTATGGCTCATGTACTAATATCTTGGCTGTTTCACTTATTTATGTTACTTTTATGGATCTTGTGGGCATTTGAGATTGGGACTCTGTACATATGTTATATGTATATGACATATATACCTAAAGGTAGAAAATAATTAAGATAATGGCTCCATTTATAAAACTCTTGCACAAACTTTTTGGAGTGTCCTATTCCTTGGGGTTGTAGCTGTCTCTTTTGCCTATCTGTGTACCTACCAGAGCACAAGGGTGTATGACTGCCTCATCTGAGGTTAAGAACTTGACAGTTAGGGGCGCCTGGGTTGCTCAGTTGGTTAAGCATCTCCCTTCGACTTAGGTCATGATCTCAAAGTCTTGGGATCAAGCCCCACATCAGGCTCCCTGCTTAGCGGGGAGTCTGCTTCTCCCTCAACTCCTCCACCTGCTCATGCGCATGCACTCTCTCTCTCAAATAAATAGAATCTTTAAAAAAAAGAAAAAGAACTTAACAGTTTAAAATTTGAGATTTTCTTACTGTTTTTCCATTTTAGCTCCTGATAAATTTATCAAATAAACATGATTCTGATAGTTTTTTGACTAATTGACATATTTAAAAATTATATAAGCTTAAATATTTTATTATTTGGATGCTGAAATGAATTTTCATTTCAATAAAACACCATGGAACAAAAAATAAGCTAAAAAGATTATGAAGACACTGTGAAAAATTGTCAGTCAGCTAAATTTTCTTGGGGCTGAAAAACAGGAAACATTCAGTTAACTATAAAGGACTTCAAAAAAAAAATCTACAAACATTACCCTTGCAGTTAACTATTGCTTTGGTTCTGTACTTTACGAGATTTGACCAAAAAACCAAACCAAACAAACAAAAAAACCCTGTAATTTGTAAGGGAAGTGCAGATAAATTCTTAACAACTTACTCCAGTAGTTACCATTTTGGTAGAGGTTTGGGCCAAATAGGAAGTGAGCATCCAGTAATATAGTCAAATGGGAGAATTATTTCCAGGCAAGTCAGGCACCAGCATGCTAGGGATTCCAAGAGGGGAGTTAAAGGGACAAAAAGGATTTATTTATAAGTGGCATAATTCGGGGCACCCAGGTGGCTCAGTCAGTTGGGCATCCAACTCCTGGTTTTGGCTCAGGTCATGATCTTGGGGTGATGGGATCCATCCCCAAGTCGGGCTCCACACTCAGCGGGGAGTCTGCTTGAAATTCTCTCTCTCCCTCTGCCCTTCCCCCTGCTTGTGCACTTTCTCTCTCTCAATAAATAAATAAAATATTTTTTAAAAAAAGCATAATTTATGACTTGGGGTAAGATGGAAGACTGGAAGTTCCTTAAAGGTAGGGACTCCCATCACTAGAGCCCAAGGTCTGCCCCATGTGGAACTGACAAAGACTTGAGTAAGTGAACGAAAGAGTACATGTGACTGCTTAGCAAATAGAAGTCTTTCAATAAATATTTACTAAATTAAATGAGTAATCCCTGAAATGAATTTACTCAATAAATATTTACCAAATGAATGAACACACAAAAAGTACAAATTAATCACTCTTCTTTTATCTTTTATTGAAAGTAATGCTTAACATTTATTTTTTTTTTTTTAAAGATTTTATTTATTTATTTGACAGAGAGAGACACAGCGAGAGAGGGAACACAAGCAAGGGGGAGTGGGAGAGGGAGAAGCAGGCTTCCCGCTGAGCAGGGAGTTCGATGTGGGGCTTGGCTATGTGTTGTTTTGTGTATATTATATCTCATTTAGTCTTCACAATCACCCTATAAATAAGTATTACAATCCAAAATTTTCAAAAATAAAATTTAGGGGCGCCTGGGTGGCTCAGTTGGTTAAGCGACTGCCTTCGGCTCAGGTCATGATCCTGGAGTCCCTGGATCGAGTCCCGCATCGGGCTCCTTGCTTGGCGGGGAGTCTGCTTCTCCCTCTGACCCTCCCCCCTCTCATGTGCTCTCTCTCTCATTCTCTCTCTCTCTAATAAATAAATAAAATCTTTAAAAAAAAATAAAATAAAATTTAAAAAAATAAAACTTTTATGTTAACAATAATAACAATGGCAACAAAACTCAAGATGGTTGAGAAACTTGACCAAGTTGACAAAGCTGGTGAGAGGTGCTTTGTAGGGATTTGGCCATAATCCTATTCTGTTACTTATTTTTGTGAATTAAACTCAGAAATGAGTAGCATAATCTTGCTGATAGCATGGAGACAGTGTGAAACCTTTAGAGAACTTAAGGTAATATAGGTTGGCAAACATGAAAGACCGTGCAGAGGTGGACAATATCCATGAATGGACACTATATAAATTGATGCTGTGAGGAAGGATGGAGGAAGAAGACATGTTAGTTCATTTCAATCTCACTTAGAGTATAAAACCAAGAGACAGTAGTCAAAATTAATTAAAGAGGGCGAAGGATATTATATAATGTTATGAATATACAGATAACCATTATAACAACACAAATCTTCGTAAATTCCAGAAGCTATGCTATGAATAAAGATAGATATATAAATATAAAGGACGGATAAACATTGAAATAGAATTATCCTATAGGAAGAGGGAGGGAACAGGGTGAAGGGGCTGGGGATAGAAGTTAGAATTCTTTGAATATACTTTGTTTTGGAGAACAGTAGAACATGTAGAACAGTACCTTAACTATAAAATTAAATTTAAAAGCAATTTTAAAAATTGAAAACAAAATTAATCAATTGAATGTAACTATGTATCAAGTTGGTACATAACTGCATGATAATAAAGAAAATTGTATAGGACAATTAGAGAAGGTGTGAACACTGGATATCTGATGATATTAAGGAATTTTTGTTAGTTGGGGAAAGATGAAAATGGCATTGTGCCTACATTTTAAGGGAGTTCTTGCCTTTTAGAGATACATAGGGAAATATTTATAAACAAAATGCTTTGATAATTTAGGGATTTGCTTCACAATAATCTGGAGTTTGGTGGTGTAGGAAATGAGTGGGGAATGAATCAAGATTGTCCATAATCTGAAGCTGGGTTATGGGCACTCAGGGCTACATTGTATGATTTTCTTTTGTATAGGTTTGAAAATTTTCAGTATAACAGGATGCCTGGGTGGCTCAGTCAGTTTAAGCATCTGCCTTCGGCTCAGGTCATGATCTCAGGGTCTTGGAATCAAGTCCCACATTAGGCTCCTTCCTCAGCGGGGAGTCTGCTTCCCCCTCTGCCTGCCACTCCCCCCTGCTTGTGTCTCTCTCTCTGACAAATAAATAAATAAAATCTTTAAAAAAAATTTTTCAGTATAAGGTTATACATTTCTTGATAACCAAAAGTATCAGAGTTAAAATATCCAAGTGAGTGTGATCTAAAATACTTCAAAGGCTATCAATTTAATCCAATAATGTTATGTTGTCTATATGTAACAATATAGTATAATAATATTATAATATACTTAATCATCAAAATAGCCAACTTTTAAACAAAATCCGTATCAATTGGCTTGATTTCCTACCTTAATTACTGAACTTAGCTCTACACAGAGCTAAGAGAACCTTTGGCTCTCCTCAAAACCCGAATCTATCCTCAGAGAATGAATATTTGCCAGTCATAGAGGTGATGAAAAGAACATACCAAAGCATTAGAATAGACTCTATGGACTAGTTTAAAAAGAAAGCACAAAGAAACAAAATTCACATTGTGTTACTTTGAATATGGTTCTGAATTACTCATTAAACTTAAAGACTACACCTTATTCCACAGAAGACAAGAGTGTTAGCAATAATTAGTATTCCATCGAAGATTTTTACTGAGGGTATCCTTATCCTGAGCATTGAAAACTAGATCAGTGTAATTATCATGCACTGCAAACTATCATATATTTATAAATGTGTTATGGTAGAGATGAATAGAATGTTACACACAAAGAAACTTGTGGAAAAATGTCAACAATCTAAACTATAGTGTTGGGCACCTGAGTGGCTCAGTTGGTTAAGTGACTGCCTTCTGCTCAGGTCATGATTCTGGAGTCTCAGGATCGAGTCCCGAGTTGGGCTCCCTGCTCAGTGAGGAGTCTGTTTCTCCCTTTGACCCTCCCCCCTCTCGTGCTCTCTCTCTCTCTCTCTCTCATTCTCTCTCTAAATTAAATAAAAATAAAATCTTAAAAAAAAACTATAGTGTTTAGGTAAGGCTTCAGTTTAATAGTTAATATACACATAATAATATATGCCAGAAAAATGTGCTAGGAGCCTTGAATACGTTATCTCATTTAATTCTTCTAATAATCCTATGAAATAGGTATGTCACAGAGAGGCTGTGCTCTAAGGAGAGAAGCGAGGATTCAAACCTGCAGAACCATATAATAGAACAATACATGCAAAAATACGAATGGTTCTCACAAATACAACAGAAGGAAAAAACTCAAACACAAAAAATACATTTTGTATGATTCTGTTTACATCAAATTTAAAATATAAAACAAAGTATGTTTAAAATATACATAAGTATATAAATATATAATATATATGTATGTAAATGTACATAAGTATGTAAATATACAAAGTAAATTTAAAATATAAAACAAAGTAAAGCAAAGTATGGTGTTTAGGACTCATGCTTAAGCGGTAAAACTGTGAACAATAAAATAAAAATTATAAAAGTCAGAACAGTAGCTACTACAGGTTGAGTGGGTATAAAGGGACTTTCTGGGAGCTGGCAATATTTTATTTTTTGACTTGGGTAGTGGTTGAGTATTTGACCTGAATTGTACATCATATTTTGGACACTTTAATGTATGGGTATTACACTTCAAAATTTTTAAAGATTAAAAACTATGTAGTAGATGTTTTTTTTATATCAAATTACACATTCAGAAAAATGACTTGAAATGCTCCAAAATGTTAATAAAAGTATTATTATACTTAACAACAAAAAAACCAAACAACCCAATCCAAAAATGAACAAAGGACCTGAATAGACATTTCTCCAAAGAAGAATATAAATGGCCAATAAGCACATTAAAAGATGCTCAACATCACTAATCATTAAGAAATGCAAATCAAAAGCACAAGATACCACTTCACACTCATTAGGATGGCTATTATTGAACAGATACTTGTACACAAATTTTCATAGCAGCATTATTCATTAAAGTCAAAGGTGGAAACAACTCAAATGTTCATCAACAGAGGAGCAGATAAACAAAATGTGGCATATACATACAATGGAATATCATTCAGCCTTAAAAAAAATGGTATTCTGGGGTGCCTGGGTGGCTCAAGTGTTAAGCATCTGCCTTAGGCTCAGGTCATGATCTTGGGGTCCTGGGATCAAGCCCTGTATCGGGCTCCCTGCTCAGTGGGAAGCCTGCTTCTCCCTCTCCCACTCCCCCTGCTTGTGTTCCCTTTCTCACCGTGTCTCTCTCTGTCAAATAAATAAATAAAAATCTAAAAAAAAAAAAAGGTATTCTTTCTGATACATGCTACAACATGAACAGACCTCGTAGACATTATGCTAAATGATATAATCCAGTACAAAAGTACAGATATTTTATGATTCCACTTACATGAGGTACCTAGGATAGTCATATCCATAGACACAGAAAGTAGAATAGTGATTACAAGGAGTGGGATAGCGGGGAATGGGGATTTATTGTTTAATGGGTACAGAATTTCAGTAGAGGGCGATGAAAAAGTTTTAGAGACAGATGGTGGTGATGGTTGTACAACAATGTGAATGTATTTAATGCCACTGAATGTACACTTAAAAATGGTTAAAATGGTGAATTTAATGTTATGGATATTTTACCATGATAATAAAAAAAGGATTAGTTTTCATATGTATTTCTGTATTTTCTAATCTTTTTTACATTGAGCAAGTATTTCATTTATAATCAGAAAAAAAAGTTTTCGGGCGCCTGGGTGGCTCAGTTGGTTAAGCGACTGCCTTCGGCTCAGGTCATGATCCTGGAGTCCTGGGATCGAGTCCCGCATTGGGCTCCCTGCTCAGTGGGGAGTCTGCTTCTCCCTCTGACCCTCCCCCCTCTCATGCTCTCTCTATCTCATTCTCTCTCTCAAATAAATAAATAAAATCTTAAAAAAAAAGTTTTCAGGAAAGGGATTAAAAAAAATTGGTCACATGCCTTCTAGAATGCAGCTCTGGGCAGGGTGGGGCACAAGATACCTTTTTAAAAATAATTATTTTGGGACGCCTGGGTGGCTCAGTTGTTAAGTGTCTGCCTTCAGCTCAGGCCATGATGCCAGGGTCCTGGGATGGAGCCCCACATCGGGCTCCCTGTTCGGCAGGAAGCCTGTTTCTCCTCCCACTCCCCCTGCTTGTGTTCCTGCTCTCGCTCGCGCTCTCTCTGTCAAATAAATAAATAAAATCTTTAAAAAATAAAAAATAATTATTTTAAGAATTTATACTCTAAGCCAGACAACACAAACAATCATAGCCAGGAAGACAAATGGGAAAAAATTATGGATACAGATTAGTATATATTGGAGAAATTGTCTGAATCATTTTCATGTACAACAAGGCATGTGAACATAGCACATTTGGGAACTCCCAATTATTTTGAAAGACCTGAAGAAACTGTATTCTTTCTAAAATCCCAGAAGCATTGTATTAGGAAAGTTTTAATATGGGTAAACTATATTTTGGTGAAATTTTTCTATAGTCTAGCAACAAATTAAGAGTACTATACAGATCAATCCGGAATTAGCTAGAAAAGCTAGCTTGGAAACTGGAAGACCTGAGCAGAATTGGTCAGGGTTGCACAGATCATTTAGCTTTTCCTAGACCTGTTCACTCATCTGTAAAATGAACAGGTTGGTCTTGATAACATGAAACATCATTTCCTGAGGTTTTGTGGCCCTGAAAAGCTTGCAATAGCTGTTTAATATTAAAGTTCCTTTAGTAAACTCTAAACACTATTTGTTCTAAATATTTTATTTTTTAAGATTTTATTTATTTATTTGAGAGACAGCATGAGTGAGAGAGAGCATGAGTGGGGGCAGAGGGAGAGGAAGATTCCCCTGCTGAGCAGGGAGCCCGATGCGGGGCTTGATCACAGGACCCTGGAATCATGACCCGAGCCGAAGGCAGATGCTTACCCGAGTGGGCCACCCAGGTGCCCTGTTCTAAATATTGTATATCAATGACTGGAATATATGTTTAGTATATTCACCTTCCACCTGACAACGTCATTTTGCTATTTGCTGTAGTACTGGGGTTTCAAAACATGCAAACTCAAGGAATTACAAGGAATTGAGTTGTTAGGAAAGCGAATAGTTCCACAACAAAACTCCTTTAAACATTTGGAAATCAGATATGCTGGCTAAAAGTTCGCACTGTTTGTAAAGTTAAGCTGTTTGGAACTTGTATGTCCTAAAAGTTTATTTAACTTTGCAGATGGGCAATATGATAATATAATCTGAAGCACCTGTGGACACAACTAAGGCCACTGTTGAAGTGATGGAGAAGACGTTTATCTTTGATGCCCTGATGCTCTGACTCCAATCCTATCCTATAACTTTGTTCTCTCAGTATCCATTCCAGAAAAAAAAAATCCTATAAAATTAGCTTTACATATGGATTTAATGTCTTCATTAAATAAAAGATCACGGTACAGCTCCTACCATGATTCAATTTTGCTCTCCTCCTCCCCCACCCCGCCCCCGTCTTTTTTCTTTGTTTCTTTGTCTTGTTCTCTTTACCCCACCAAACTCCATCTCAGGCTCCACTTCATTCCACTATATTTCTGTCTTCTATGTTTGGGTGGGAATTAGAGGGAAAAATTATAGAAGATGGGCACATAATAAGCAGCAGATGTTAGCTATTTGTGGAGCAATGAGGAAGAGCAACTTAAACTTGGCCTAGATTCTCCAAGTCAGGCCAAGCTCCCCTCTGGTGCCTGCCTTAGAAAGGAGAAAAGTAAAATCCCCCAATCCATATGCTGCTTCTCCCTCCTTACCCCCACTGCTTCACACTACAGAAGCAAAGATATAAAACGGAGGGGAAAAATAGGAAAGGAGCAAATGTAAAAAGCAGAACGTGTTAATATATTTACTCTTGTGTTTTCATATTTTCAATACTACAGCGATGTCTTTATTCTGTGCATTCTGCAGAATTTATAATTTGCTGAATCGATAAACCCTACACTCATTAAGTAAGTTTTAGACCTAGGGACGCTACATATGCCATTTGTATGGGATAAGGTTTTCTTTTTAAAATCCCTTTTGTTCTAAATGCTTTTTCTGCTTTGTAAATGAAGATCTTGGAGTGGTGGTTGTTAGGGAGATGGGTTAAGAAGCAAAGAAATAAGCCTAATAAAGGAGAGAAACAGGAAGTTCTCTTCTCTACCCAGACAGCATATATCCCAAGTAGAAGTGATTATTTACAGACACTATACAACCTTTGTGGTCTAATTTGGAAAAAATGACTTGAAAAGTGGCCATTTCAGGAGTAACAAAAGGTGAGGCCAATGCCATGGTATAGTGGGAGGGAAATGAGGGGTTCAGAAGAGGCCTTTGTGTGCCCTAAGGCTAAACATCTCGCCCCTGCCCAAGGCTGGCTCTGGCTTGGAACATGTTCCTCTACAACTTAAAGCTCCACCAAGTGAGGGAAGTGTCTGTTTTTTTACCCTTGTTACCCCCAGGGCCAGTACAGAGCACGGCTCAATAAATGCAAAACAAGTATTCATTGACCGGATGAATAGCTAAAACAAAGTAGATCTTTATAGTTTTCCATTGGAATTAATGATTTAATTAAAGGATAGTCTGTACTTTTTTTTCTTTTTTTTTTTACATTTTGATGCTTTGCTTTGCTCTTATATGGCTTCTAATGAATAACATTTAGAATCATAAACCGTTACAGCTGAAAGGAGACTTAGTGATCTCTAACTTAACTTTCTCATATTACAGATATGGAAATTAAAGCCAACCTAAGTGGCAAGAAAGCGGAGGTTTCCTCACTAAGAACATGAGTTCCAAGACTATCATCCTAAGGCTCTTTTCACTGTATCATGTCATGTTATTTTTGAGATGATCACAGTAATGAAGGAAGATTTAGTTTATATTTACATGTGACTGACAAAACTTTTGTGTCTGTCTCCTCTTTTTGTGAAGCAGCAATTGTTGCAGATAAACTTTGTATCAATTGTCAAAGACATGCCAAATCATTGGTACATGCACACATAATCAGAATAACTTTGTATGAGGAAAGCTGTGATCAATAATAGTGGATACTTAAAATAAACAAAATAAGGAGCAAGCAGTTTTGCATCTGTTGATAATGATCATGAAGTAGTTTCTTCTACCCTGAAAGATTTTCCCTGAAAAGAACAGGAAATGACTCAAATCATAGATATTATCAAACTAGAAGCAGAAAGAAACTAAATAAGATAATGCTGTACCTCAGAATGCTACACTGTAAATGCTTTAAAAGATTTCCTAAGAACCGGGAAGGGCTAAGCAGTGTGTTTCAATGTTTACTATTTACCAAATTTAATCCATTTCATAAATTTTCTTTATTTACCAGCACAGTGGAAATCACCTTTAAGTTAACCTTTATTGAGAGTTCACATGCTGTCATATGTATTTCATAAAATAAACTTGAGTCTTTTAAAAATGAGTCTCAGAGTAAAGACAAGCATTTAAAAGACATGCATTCAGCATGAAATTATCCAATTAGCATGGAATTAGTTTAATATTTTCCTCTTTTCCTCTGATATTTTCCACTTTTCCATAATAATTTAATTCTTTAAGATGCACACTATGCTGATGAATGAACTGAAATATTAAAGTAAATCCTTTAGCTAAGTTGTATGACTTAACTTATACATTATAACATATATGACATATAGAATACATTATATAGCATATAATGTATATACATGTAATATGTTATACATAATATAAATTTATATTTATATATTATTTTAAAATGCCAAATAAACCAATACCCCAAGGAAAGCAAGTGCTGAAACAGGTAAAACCAAATTAAACATCTCAACTTAGAATGAATGAATAGATATTTTCAAGAATTTAAAGCCATGGATTTTGTTAACAGTATACCTTCAGTCCTCATTATTCATGGATTGTGTGTTTGCAAATTCATTTACTCATTAAAATTTGTAACCCCAAGATAATACTGGCAGGCTTTGGGGATTTGTAGACATCCCTAGAATGGTGAACATTTTGAGTTGCCCAACGTGCAGCTGAGCTCAAAGAAGGCAACACTCTGCCGTCTTGCTTCAGCTCTCATTCTGTAAACAAGTATCCTTTCTGTGGTCTAAGGGTCACGTTTTCCACAGTTTTGTGCCTTTTGTTGGTGATTTCACTGTTGAAAAGGGCCTTAGTGCTGAAGGGCTGCCCGGTGTTCCTAAGTACAAGAAAGTTGTGAGGCACCTTATGGAGAAAATACTTGTGTTAGATAAGATCCCTTCAGGCGTGAATTATAGTTATCTTGGCCATGAGTTCCATGTGAATGAGTCAACAATATAAAATAAGATGTTTTTAAACAGAAACACATTTAAAACAAGGTTATGTATTGATCAGTTGACAAAAATATGACCAGAGCCTCACAGAAACCTAACCCAGTATGTCCCCTGGGAGCAATGGTTCAGTATTCGCTAATTCAGGGTTTGCAGTGATTTTATAGGAAATAACTACCAGAAACAATGAGAGACAAAGAGAAGGTGCAGAAGCCATGATCTGAAACAAAAAAGAAAGAAAGACACAATTTGATTTTCACGATTTCTTTGCTATGTTTTTATTGTTTGTTTCAGGAATATAAAAAGAAATAAGATCAATTTTTGATAAATAAAAATAAATACATTTTGTTTCTCCAACATTGGTTATATGAAGTTTTCTAAGTCTCTGGAAATTAGATGACAGCAAAATTAGATGTCATGACCCATGGATCTCTTGGATCCTTCATGATCCCTGGCTTGGTGTAGGGTACATGGTAAAAAGAGATTCTGTTGATAGATAATGACTGATGGACATCTCAAGACTCCCATGGGATATTCCAGTTTCATAAAATTTTAGCTGAGGAGCCCTGAGTACCCCACTGAAGATCTGGGCCACTAGCATGTCAAATAACTCTATGTTCTGTAGTCTCATAAAAAATGGAGCCTTGGATGTTTCTGCCCTATACTTCTTTTGAACCAGAACCCTTAAGGATTCACATAATGGATCTTTAATAGTAGGTCCGTACTAGAGGGATTTCTAGTCTACATCTATGCTAGTGAGGTCATTGTTAAGACAGATCAAAGAAACTATCAACTGTTATTCTAGTTCTAACCAAAATCAGGCAATTCTTGATCTCTCTATGGGTTGCTGAAATCAGGGTATTGTTTAAAGTTCTTTTTCAAATTTATGATGAATAAGGACTAAGACCCCTAAGGAATGTTAAAATAAACATTATTTGCTGTTGACATTTCAAATCAAGTGTTTAAAAAGTGAATGTTTTAAATTCTTTATTATCCTAAAAGGACATATTCCCTAAAGTATAATCAAATGCTCTTGAATTTAATAAATCAGAAACTAAAATATGTTAATACATGTAATATCAGTGAAAATATCTCAATGCTATAAATGATTGTCATATTAACTTCCTTTGGTACAAGTAGAGACAAAGTGTTTCCTTTAAAAAAATAAACGGCATTAGAGGAAATGGAAGTTTACTTTTGAAATCTGACCCAAATACAGTAAATGCAGATCCTCCCTTGAATATACTTTGAATAAGAAAACAATAAAGAAGTCTGAATATGTTGTGAATATAGACTGATGCAATTAATTTTCATATGTGGCTTATAGAAATTCCACCATATGTTGGTGCTAAATAATTTGTTTAGATCTGAAAAATAAATCTGTAAATGGGCATAACATGTCAGTTCTGGGTTGAAGGCAGATGTGGGGAAGAAGGGAAGATTCTGACGCTGCCATGAAGAGTCAGAGGATGATATTCAAGTCTGGGCAGACTGGAAATGAGAAAATCCAGAAAGACTTTCCAGCAAAAGGGAGGAGGCAAAAGGTGAAGGTCAGATGATGAGAATTCCATAGGCATTGAGGACAAAAAGTCAGCTCTTCAAATTTGTGATTATCTGATAGCTGCCTGCTTGAAACCTTCTCTCCTAGTCTTCATGACACTGCACTCTTCTGGTTCTTGTCCTATTTCTTTGACCATCCTCTTGGTTCCTGTGGTTTCAAGTTGATGTCCGCATGTATTCTGAGGATTTCATTTCTAGATGTCCAACTGTTCGGTAGATATTTCTATTTAATGGCTTGTCAACGTATTCAGAACTGATACTTCCACGCTTTCCCCAACCTACTGCTTGCTCCTTATGCTCATTGCCACATTACTTAACTTCAACCAGGGTCATATTTCATAGTTCTCCATTTCCCTCCATTTCTGATCAGTGATCAGATCTCATGGCTTCTGTCACTCCTTGGTAATAATGTCTGCAAACACTTTACCACCCCTCCTGCCATCACACTAGTACCTCTCACCTAGGACTCCCATTTCCTATTGGTTTCTAGTAGAAGATCCATTCCTAAAAATGGTCCTGGGGCTGGCGGGGGAAGGTTCCTATTGTTAACTAACATTTGAAAAATGCAGCAACCATCACTTTCCTCTTGGCCAGCCATAACACACTTTAGTATATGACTGATATTTCTCAGATCCATTTGTCCTGAAACTCTATTCATCAGCATCTAGCTACTCATGTTCCAGGAAACACACTTTGGGAAACAAAAACTTGGACTATCTAAATGGCCTCTAAACTGCTCTCCTTGCCTAATCTTTCTCTTTCCGGTGCATCAAGAATTTCATTGATAGATTATCTAAAGTGCTTAACTGATTATATTATTCCCTTGCTCAAAAACCTTCAGTGGCTCCCCATTGATCTAAGCAGTGATTAAGCACCAGGTTCTCCACATGGTACGAATATATCTCTCCAGTATTATCTTTCCCCCTACATGGCAGTGTGGCGTGGGAGAAAAGACATGAACTTTGAAGTCAGATCCAGGTTCAAATTCCAACTCTGTCTCTTAAAGACTGTAAAACAGGGGCGCCTGGGTGGCTCAGTCATTAAGCATCTGCCTTCGGCTCAGGTCATGATCCCAGAGTCCTGGGATCGAGCCCCACATCCAGCTCCCTGCTCAGTGGGAAGCCTGCTTCTCCCTCTCCCACTCCCCCTGCTTGTGTTCCCTCTCTCGCTGTGTCTCTCTCTGTCAAATAAATAAATAAAATCTTTTTTAAAAAACCTGTAAAACAGGCAAGTATTTAATGCTTTGAGCCCTTTCTTTGCTCATCTGCAAGTGCACGTGGTAACTGTAGAGATGGGAGGATGTAGTGACATAATATTGGTGAAAGCTTCTCGAATAATTGTAGCACACCCTCTCTGGCCCCATGGGTTATAAACTCATTAGTCAGGTTGAACCTCTTTCATGTTGTAGTCACTTAAGGCCTGCCTGCAGTAAGTGACCAGTGATTTTTTAAATTAAGAACCCAGAAACAAACAAAAAACAGACAAAAGAACCCAGAGGATCACCTGCCAGTGTCATTGAGAACTGACTAACAAAGCAGTTCTCTACCCTTATTTGGGGAATTTTCTATGGGTCCTCAAGGGACAGGAGCCAGTTCCTACAGCACATCCACGCTTTTTAGGTGGAACCATGCCACTGGCCCTTGGCTAGGTGGGGGTGCAGGGCCCAAGAATCAGCAGTAGTGCTTGGAAAAGCAATCCTTGATTCAAAGAGATGAAACAAAAGCCCACTGCAAGAGTCAGAAAGCTGCACTTTTGTTAGATTCAGAAACTTTTAAATGTGCTTATGATTTACTTCAAAGTCCAGAATGAAGAAAATACAAGGTCCTCAACAGCCCTGCCTAAGAAGGAAACAGGGATTTTTGTTTGATTTGTTCACTAATGTAGCCTAGTGCCTGAATAGTGTCTTGCATGTAAAGGATGCTTAGTTAATATATGGTGGAAGGAGGGATGGAGGGATGGTGGATGAATGAATAAATGAATGAATGAATGAGGCCATGGCATGCATTTTATATATGATCTAGCATAGTGCTCAATATATATAGAAGGTCCTTAATAAATAATTAACTGGCTAAATATATAGATTGTACCCTAGCCACTTAAGGGCATTTAGTAATGTACCTTAAACTAAATATTATTCCTATATATTTTTACTTTATAATATATTTTTATGTATTACCTATATTATCATCATTCTCTTTCTTTTTTTTTTTTTTTTTTAAAGATTTTATTTATTTATTTGAGAGACAGAGAATGAGAGAGAGACACATGGGAGGGGGGAGGGTCAGAGGGAGAAGCAGACTCCCTGCCGAGCAGGAAGCCCGATGTGGGACTCGATCCAGGGACTCCAGGATCATGACCTGAGCCGAAGGCAGTCGCTTAACCAACTGAGCCACCCAGGCACCCAATTCTCTTTCTTTTAAAATGATCTATTCATTCATCTATTTCTCCCCTCAAAACAGGAGAGTGTCACAGCTTAAAAGCAAGTGAGGAGAGAAAATGAAATTAAAAGGTTAATTAGACATTTTTAGTCAGAAAGTTAAAAAATTTTGTCTAAATTGGTTTGACTGCACTGAATGGAATGAAGAGAAAACAAACTTCATTTTTTAAAAAGCTGGAAGAAGATGGAGGAAAATGAGGCATAAGTTGTGCAGAATGTGTTTGATAAATTTGTTGGGAAAGAATGTTACACTTATAACACCACATTTGGTACACACTTCACTCAAAGTTTCTATAATTATCATTCTCGTATGAGGGAAGAATAGCCAGATACCCCCTTCACAGCTATAGGAACCAAGCCTCAGTAAAGGTAATGATCTATACCTCCAATAAGAGGTAGATCCAGGGATGGAATCCAGTTCATCCAAATATTCAGGAAAAAATACAATTGCCAAAGTGTAGAGCGAGCCTGACACATTTAGAGAACATGAAGAGTTAGGGTGAATAGGGTACCTGGTTGGAATGAAGGGGGTATATAGAAAAGTCACAAGACATCAATTTAAAGAAATAAATAGGAGATAGATTATAGAGTACCTTGAGTAACACAATAAAGAATTTGGGTTTTTATCTATATCAATTATTTTGAAATTATTTTTAAAGCCAAAAAAATCCTTTTTAAAATAAAAAACCTGATACGAGATGCCAAGATGCAAAACAAAAGTAGGTTGTTTCTCCAATTGAAGCTGTTCTGCCTTCCTGCCCCTCAGCTTTTGAGGAGAAAAGGTTGAAAACGGCGCAAAAAGGTTTAAACCAAGAAAAGTTTGAAAAGGCATGAATGCTGACAAGTGTTTGGGCAAGGCAGAGACGAGCTAGTGGCAGAGGGACCCACCGTGGGAGGGAGAGAGCGCAGACACGGGGTTGCCAGTGGAAGGGAAGGCAAAGATGCTGGGGACAGGAAGAGAATCAGAACAGAGCTGGGAAATGTTCAAAGATTCACTCGTGGGCAACTGTAGAACATGACCGACCTTACAATCACAAAAATGGGGGTGAAGGCGAAGGAGAAGGCTGCTGGTTTTGGTGAAAGGCAATGACGTACTTTTAAATGTGTTTTTGTCATAGAGACATTTGCTCTACACTGTGCTCGGGCCAGAGGAATGAAAATCAACCCCTTTCTCTCTAGCAGTTTTCTTCCCTTTTTCAAATAGATGAAACAAAAGTGCATGGCATGAGTCAGAAAGCTGCACTTCTTGGCCTATTTCTAAATTTCAAGTGCTTAAGTTTTCACCTGAAAGTCCAACATGAAAAATTTACAGAATCCTCAAAGACCCCATTCTAAAAAGGAAAAAAAAAAAAAAAGACCATTTCCATTTTTGTAAACTTTCTGTTCTTCCCTCTGGGTAACTAGCACATTAATTTTTCTCTTTAAAAGCTAGTTTTCCCCGATGGCATGAAGTACAATTGATTTCGAGGGTAATTATTGTGAAATCCAAGATTTGTGTGTGTGTGTGTGCTTTAGAAACTAAATTATAGAAGTGAAACGTGAGGCGTATGCGCATCCAATCAACTACAGTAATTCTGATGTGTATTCTTCTGAGACTCAATATCAGGTCTTGGCCAGCGGCGTGTGAAGAGGACAGGCTCCTCTTCCTCTGTGTTTCTGAAACTGGTGATGCAAGCGCTCCCGCCCTTTTCTGAGAACACAGAACAGAACGCCTGACTCAGGCAGGCAGCTGCGGCTCTTAAAACAGCGCGGCCCCACACGCGTCCCTGCTGGGGTGAGCGCCGCCGCCGACATGAAGCCAGCCAGCTGCTGCTGGCTGAGCTCGGCTGTCCTTGCTGCTTACGGCTTGTTGGTTGTGGCAAACAATGAAACGGAAGAAATTAAAGATGAAACGGCCAGGGATGCCTGCCCGGTGCGACTAGAAAGCAGAGGGAGATGCGAGGAGGGCGGCCAATGCCCCTACCAGGTGAGCCTGCCCCCGTTGACGATTCAGCTCCCCAGGCAGTTCGGCAGGATCGAGGAGGTGTTCAAGGAAGTCCAGAACCTCAAGGAAATGGTAAATAGCCTGAAGAAATCTTGCCAGGACTGCAAATTGCAAGCTGACGACAGCCGGGACCCGGGCAGAAATGGACTGCTGTCACCTAGCCCGGGATCCCAGGGAGAAGCCGATGACAACAGAGTTCGAGAATTAGAGAGTGAGGTGAACAAGCTGTCCTCTGACCTAAAGAATGCAAAGGAGGAGATCGACTTGCTTCAGGGTCGCCTGGAGAAGCTCAATCTTGTAAATATGAACAACATAGAAAATTATGTTGATAGCAAAGTGGCAAATCTAACTTCGGTTGTCAATAGTTTGGATGGCAAGTGTTCGTCTAAGTGTCCCATCCAAGAACAAATACAGTCACGTCCAGGTATGTACAATGTATTCTTATCAGTTGTTCCTGACTATTATACAGCGAGATAGTATCTGTAAACCTTAACCTGAGCCAATAAGTTAAATAGATGACAGAGGAAATAAATAAGCCTTTTAGTCATCAAGGTAGTACAGGAAAAGCTAATATCTTTGCAAATGTGGCCACAGAACTTATATAAGACTTAATTACAAAAATCATAATTAGTTCTGTATCCTGTGAAAGCACTTCCAATTTCAAAGAGCTTAGTTGCTAATGCCAGAGCTACACACAAACTGGAACAGAGAGATATTAGTTCCTAATGTTTCAGTGCATTTAACTTATCTCTTCACTGAAATGTTTGGAAACAATAGAGATAAGGCAATATTTCCAGTTATGCTTTGTTCATTGGGAATCAGGTTTCCTGTGGTTGGCTGACTGCTCCTTCTCATGTGGCCACAAGGAATCTTTGAAAGATTTTTGCTTATCTACAGTTGGTAATCCCAAATACCTAGTGAAAACAGGAGATTTTATAGATGGAATAAAAGCATCTATATGGCTTCATGTGTGTGCAGAACTTTTTGCTTCGAGTGGCCCAAAAACATTTTAAGGGGAGAGTTTTGGCATACCAGAAGACCACAGACTTAACTACTACTACTTAACTTAACTACTTAACTACTACCACGATACCCACAACCTTCTAGCTGTGGCACTGCTTCCTCCAAATGCTGCCTTTCGACCTGAGTTCCCAGGACACTGCTCCTGATGGTCTTGCTACACTTTGGAAAGCCATCTCTGCATTAGGACCTCCACTTACCATGAGTGTGAGGTTGGAGGGATATGATGCCTGGGACAGAGGGCACATTCATTTGGAACAAGTACCTCATGCGTGCTCCATCCCTAGGGGATCTGCCAGGGATCTGAAGGCAGGCAGGGCTTTCGAGGACCACTGTTGCTAATCCTCCTGGCAGCCTGTGTCTGAATGTGTCCTGCACTGCAAGGCAGAGGCTCACGTCTCAGTGCCATCTCTGGGCACATGTTAGATTTGGCGCTGCATGGCAACTCGTAATGACATGCACAGTTTCCTACCATCTATCTTTGTACTAAAAGTTTGGGGGAAATATTGGAATGCTGTGAGTTCTAAACACACATGAATAGATTTTTTGTGCCTCTGAGCAGCTCGTATTAAATCTACCTTATCTGGCCCAGATCTTTATAAGAAATATTTGAGAGTAAATATCTGTATTTGATTCCTGCAGAACCATGTTAACTGATTATTATACTTGCCCTGGACATAACCACCTGTTGTTTCTTTCTAGAAACCAAACATATGAAACACTGGCGAAATACTTTCCAGATAATAAATTCAGAATAAGAATACTGGTATATTATTTTAAAAAATCTTTTTTTTTTTACTTGATCTTCTTTATTTAGTTGTCAAGCGAGGAAAACAAATGTGAATTTATGATCAATTCTGTATGTTAGAATTTTAACACATCATTTGGAACATATCCTATAAAACTTTATGAGAGAGGAGGGTATCGGCCCCTTGAGGTGAAAGGATATAGAAACTTGTGCTTTTTCTGTATACGTGGAATGCAGTTCAGGGGAGTTGGAAGCATCTGTCCTTTAGGACCAAGGAATGTAGTAGTTACAAGAACAACCTTTACAGCCAGCCAGATCTCAGTATGGGTCCTGGCTCTGCCACTTAATGCTTCTGTGAACTTGGGCAAGCCACTGATTCTCTTTGAGCCTAAATATCCTCACCTACAGATTGGAAGTAATACCTACATCATAAGGTCAATGTGCAGAGTTAAGTGCGAAAATGTTAAGTCTTTGGCAGAATGCCTAGAACACATAAGTAGCACTCACTAAATATTAACTAACTTGCTAAAACTACTTTATTGATGGGGGTCTCGTTGTTGTTCGTTGTGAACATTATCACTATGATTACCAACCAAGTCACGTTGGAGAGCCTTGTCTGCTTTTATAGCACCAAGTTCTTATTCTGAGGCCTTAATAAACATTTGCTAAACAGGCTCAAGTGAGTTTTGCAGAGCAGGGTTTCATTAACACCTTCGACTGAATTATCAAACTACTTTTGTAAATACAAAGAATTTTTAAGATGCATAGTTTTTATGAACAGAATCCGATGTCTTTCTCTTCGTCCCCCTTCAGTTCAACATCTGATATATAAAGATTGCTCTGACTACTACACAATAGGCAAAAGAAGCAGTGAGATCTACAGAGTTACACCGGATCCCAAAAATAGTAGCTTCGAAGTTTTCTGTGACATGGAGACCATGGGGGGAGGCTGGACAGTGCTGCAGGCCCGTGTCGACGGAAGCATCAACTTCACCAGAATGTGGCGAGACTACAAAGTAGGCTTTGGAAACCTCAGAAGAGAATTTTGGCTGGGGAACGATAAAATTCATCTTCTGACCAAGAGTAAGGAAATGATTCTAAGAATAGATCTTGAAGACTTCAACGGTGTCAAACTCTATGCCTTGTATGATCAGTTTTATGTGGCCAGTGAGTTTCTCAGATACCGCTTACACATCGGCAACTATAATGGCACCGCTGGAGATGCCCTACATTTCAGTAAACATTACAACCATGATCTGAAGTTCTTCACCACCCCAGACAGGGACAATGATCGATATCCCTCTGGGAACTGTGGGCTCTATTACAGTTCAGGCTGGTGGTTTGATGCATGTCTTTCTGCAAACTTAAATGGCAAATATTATCACCAAAAATACAGAGGTGTCCGTAATGGGATTTTCTGGGGCACCTGGCCTGGGATAAGTGAGGCACAGCCTGGTGGCTACAAGTCCTCCTTCAAGGAGGCCAAAATGATGATTAGACCCAAGCGCTTTAAGCCATGAATCACTCATGCTCCTTCCTCTGAGTATTCATTACCTAATAGGGCAATTAATTCCTTTAGCACTTTGGAATATGTTTCATACTCCTTTTCTATGACTACAAATTTATCTCTAAGCAGTGGGTTCTTATGCTACACAGCATTTGAAATAAAGCTGAAAAAATACACATTTTAGAGGAGTTCTTTGTTGCTGTTATACTGTTATCCAAATGAATACTTGCAAAGCAAGTGGGATTTTATTGAGAATTACACAAGTAGATTTATGATTTTCTTAATTTCTATAATTGAAAAGTTTTCTATTTACTTGTATTACTCACTATAATTATGAAATCATTGTTTATTTAGCAAGCTGGATTTTTACACAAGTAATCTGAATTTTTATTGTGACTTAAATACAGTTAATGGTAGATCACTCTTTTCAGGCTGTCCTCAGTTATTGGGTATTTCTTTGTCTCTGAATACCCTAATCCTCATTCTGAGATAAACTTTCTCAATTTATGGCATTTACTTTGGTTCAGGAAGACCCTACAGCATTTTAGTTCTCAGATGAAGGGAAATATATAGAATTAAACCTGTTCAGGTACTATTTGTGAAATGTAAAACATCTGTCATTTAAAATATTTTAAAAGTGATAGCATAATGTCACTCCTAAAAGCATTCAGAAAATTCAGCCTTAAAGACCATGGTTTAAAGGTAGTTAATTCACAGTTAATAACTCTTTAGGTGTTGCATGGTGAAAACTGCTTTAATATAAAAATTAGCTTCCTTTGCTCTGTATGCACAATAGTTTTTAATTTAAGATTGCTCACTACTGTGTGTGACTACTAGTAGGCTTTCTTTTGGAAGGATAGGTGTGGGTGGGGAATAAAGCATTTATTTATAGACTAGAATACTCTGAAGGCCAAAGCATTTATATCCAAAGCAATAATTTCATTAAGTGATTCACTTCATAGAAAGCTAACTTTTATAGGACATATGAATTTTGAAATATATAGTAGTTCAAATATTATGTATTTCAATCCTCACTGGTGTATTGCTTATTTTTTTAAAGATTTAAATACAGGTGTTTATTTTTTTAACCAAATTAAAATATCTGACACTTTTATAATTCACTAATTTTGGAGTGTGGGTATCATTTTTAAAAGATTATAAAAAGTAGTGTGTTAAATTTCATCGCTGTAAAAAGGGATCATTTCAGAGAGAACAGTAGTATTCTGTTGAACATTTAAAAAAATACTCTAGAATAAAATTTGAATAAAATAATGTGAGCCATAGAAATATATTTAATCTTTAATTTCTAGTTTGTTTCTATTACAGTAACCAAGTTTTCAAAATAAACTCATAAAGATGCAACTTTACTCCTTTGAAAATGATTAAGGAGGATAGTTGCTTTAGGTAACAAATTAACTTTTTCAAATATTGCCCTTTATAGAAAATTCTAACCAAAAAGAAGCAACATATTCTTTAAAAAAATATATGACATACAAAGTTCTCAGGTACACATGATAAGAATTAGGTTATTATGAACACTATTAAAATGTTAAAGCAAGAGAAATGCAGATAGAATTATGATGACCAAAATGTAAAATATCATTATAGATTTCAAAGGCTTCATATCTACTCAATAGTTTAATAGATGTAAATGTAACTGATTTACTCTTCATTCCTCTCTCTTTTCTCTTAAAAAAAGATTACGAAGATTTCGATATACAATGTATTTATTTCAGATAAGAGGATTTTCATTTACTATATGTAATTATTAATATATGTGTAGGTTTCAGTAAATTTCTGTGATCAAAAATGGACTCATCAGGCAGGATCTTATCCCATCAAACTTCTATTTCTCACACAATGAAAAAAAGAAAAAAAATGGACTCTTCACAAAATAACAGTTCTAAAGAAAAATAGCTCATATAGTGAGTGTCCACTGACTTAATGGGAACGAGGTATCATTTCAGGAGATTTGGCAAATAACTTATTAATCCATGTAAATATTCAAAAGCTTGTCCTTTTATCTTTCTACCTTATGTCAAAGGATCAAATTTTATTTTCAATTATACTTTTATGGTACTTTTCTAATAAAAATTTCTGTGACATAGAAATTTCTTTTTGAAATCATTTCATGTCATTTATAAAATATATTTTATACTTTGATCATCTTTAACATGTTGATGGAAATAGATTATATCTGAGAGTCTTTTGCCTTAACTATTCACTAATATATGCTAATGTTCATAAATGTGGATTGATTATTAACAAATATTTCAGTCTTGGTTCCATTTTAAAGGCTAATATTTGTTATCTTAATTAAGACTTTATTTCTAAGCTTTATCATTCTTTGAAAATGTTGACTAAAATTAGTCCTTAGAAATTCCAAGTGAAACTAATTCACTCATTGCTGAAAAGAAAGATCAAATTTTTCTTATAAGCAGTAATGTTTCAAATGAACTAATGACGCATCTGTCCAGTAAAATAAAGAGCTTAAATATATGAAGCATGAAAGATATCCTAGTAACAAAATTTGTTGGTCCTTATTTTTGATGTCTGCTCAAGGAAAGGTTTTAAAAGTTAAAGTAATGGATAATGTCATCATGATAAGCTTTTGTTTAGAATTCTTATTTTCTTTTATGTATAAATAGGTTTATGTCTTTAACAACCCTGTAAAATAAAAGATTTAATCTTCACCTCTGTTTATTTCTGCAATGTGGAACCTTAAATATTACTGTTTATAAAATAATATTTAAAATTTTACTCTTGTCTGAAAAGTTGCATAGTGTTTACCTAATTAGACTTTACCTTTGACTCTATAAAGATTTTAATGAGTTCTATTTCGTTAACAGGAAGACAGAGGCAAATACAGGAACACCATTATCTTATTTCCCTCCAGAATACTGTTGACACATTGGAAATAAAAAAGTTTCAGTTTCCTTTTGCAGCATTCAGCTCCATCTTTTTCCATCATTAATGTTGCTCCTTTGGCTCAGCCCCTTTCAACTCCTTTGGATAATGCAAACGCTTTCTCAGAGTAACCCATGCCCCCAGTTTCAATCTGTTCCAAAACACCCTCCATTTCACTGTCAGAGGGACTATTCAGAAATACAGTTCTGATCGTATTATTCCAGCAACCCCTCATTTCCTATTGTATAAAAATCCAGCAAATAAGCCCCTTCGTGGATTGGTCTCTGCCACCCCTTTCACTATCCTTTTCTGCCACCACGCATGCTCCTGCCATACCGAATTCCTTGTTCTCAAACAATCCCCACGTTCTCTGAGTTTTTCGCTATTTTGTGTATACTGTTCCCTTGGTCTAGATAGAATGCCATCCTCAACCCCTGCTGAGTTTTGTCTTATCACTCATGAATCAGAGCAGGGACTCAGGAGCTGGATTTGCTAGATTTGAATTTCAGCTCCACCCTTTGTAAGCTGTGTGATCACAAGCAAAGTCACTTAATCTCACTGTTCCTTGGTTCTTTCAGTTACAAAATGGATAACAGTAGAATCTGCCTGGGGGAAAAAAAAGAATCTGCCTGATAGTTATTGAGAGGATTAAATGAGATAACATATATGAAACACCTAGAATGTGTGTGTGTGTGTGTGTGTGTGTGTGTGTGTGTGTGTGTGTATCATCATCATCCTAAATAGTTATCTCCCTTGGGCAGTCTGTTCTGATAACATTAGGAGGGGGTTGGTACCTCTCAGGTCCTATACCATCCTATATATTCCTTATTATACATTACATTATTCAACAAGGGTTCTACCTTGAAATCAATCTCTTTGGCTAGGATGTAGAGCCAATTTGAGATAGTGTTGTTCTTCAAAATGGTTCATGAGTATGTTACCATAGATAAAGAGCTGCAGTGTGAAGAAGCTGGAGTTATAACTGGGGAAGGGGCAGATACCGTCAAATCGGAGGATTTGGGAGATTGTGAATACAGGTGAATACAGGTGAGCAGGGGTTGAAGCCGGCGGGGGGGGGGGGGGGGGGGGGCAAGAGAGGATCAGATATGCTATGGATTGGGTACGTACACTAGCAAGCCTTTAGAAGGGGTTCTGGGAACATGCCTCTGGACACATGTCATGCGGACGCACACGGCGGTACCAGAGCAGACAGCGATTGGTCTACCTGACTGTGTTCCTAAAGAAAAAAGATTTTTTTTCATCCTTCTTACACCATATTGTAATTTTGAAATTAATTTTAACCATACAAAATGCATGAATGCTTTAATTTAAAAAAATTGCAGTTAAAAAAAAAATAAAAAAAATAAAAAATAAAAAAATTGCAGTTAGACTAATTACCCTTTGCAAACCCCCTTCAGTTCCAATCTTCTCCCTCTCCCCAGAGGTAACAGGCAGAGATGGCTGAATCCAAACTCATTTCATTCTGGGTCTTGCCAAAATGCAGTGTCTACTGAGTCATATCTGTGCCAGGTTTCTTTTGTTTATTGATTGGGAGGAGTTGGAAGTGAGAATAGAAATGAGGAAAATGGAGTTTACTTTGGAGAATTCAGTCCCCTGAACTCCCAAATGTGATTGAGCCTCCTTTGCTCCTTGAAGCGGCCCCTCCCTCCCCCACATTGAGAAGGCTCGTCTTTGCTGGAAGACAGTGTTGCTTTCTTTTCTGAGGGAGAGATCTTAATTGTCCCTTAGGCTCCTTCATGCCACTCCTTGGCCTCTCCAGACCTGTAACCACGGCGTGCTCTCACGTCAATTATGAAGTCAAATTGGAGGAGAAGCCTTTTCACAAATTTGCTAATTTTTATCAGTAGAAAGCTGGGGAAGACATGTGGAGACAGATTCTGAGGTTGCTTGACTAAGGAAGGAAAAACAGTCTTTCAGATGTGACTGAATCTACTGATACGGGTATATTTACCAGAAGTTCTGGCTTCAGTGGGCTAGCTGGAGCAGATGTGTTCAGTTCTAATAGTTTGCTTGATTAGTTGACACAAACCCAGTTTTGACAGCAGCTCACGCAACTAAAATTAAGAAGCCAGAAATGCCTTGGAACTAAAGGACTTACAGAGATAGAAATCTTGGAGTGGATTCAGGCGTAATTCATTCAAAAAGTATTTACTGAGTGTATACTATGTGCCAGACGGTCTTCGAGAAAGCCAGAGATACATCAGTTACCAAAGACCCTATTCTGCAGTGTGGAAACCTTAAATATTACTGTTTGTAAAATAATATTTATATATTTACTCTTGTCTGAAAAGTTGCAGAGGAACTTTGTATCTTATCAGAGGAAATGAATAACAATATATAAGAAATGCCATAAAAAATTCAATGGGGCGAAGGAGATAAGGAGTATGACAGGAAGGATGCTACTTTACATAGGCAGTCTGGGGAGACAACCCTGAGGAGGTGACCTTTGAACAGAGTCTTAAAGATATGAGAGAATGAGCCAGGCGGACAGCTGGGAGAAGATACCCAGGCAAAGGGAGCCTCAGGTGCAAAGGTGCTTAGCATGTTTTAGGGTCAGCAAGGAGGCCAGTGTAGGAAAAACAGACGGTCTAGGGTGGAGGGGGTTTAGAAGATGAGATCAGAGAGAACTTGGGGGGTTGGGGTTAAGTAAGGGGTGGGGTGGCGACTGCCAGACCATTTAGACCTTATAAGTCATGGTAAGAATTCTGCCTTTTACCCTGAGTAGGTAAAAGCCCTAAGGGTTTTGATCAGAAGAGGTACACAATCTCATCCTGTTTTAAAAGGATCACTCTTGTTTAGTGGAGAATACACCGCTGGGAGACATGATTGAAGCATGAACACTAGTCTGACAGTGTTTGCAATGATCTTGGAGAGAGATGTGCACCACGGTGCTTGCAGTGAAGTGGATCCTTAAGGTAAAGCGGACAAACTTTGCTGATCAAAGATCGGGGTGGACGGTGACAAGATCAGAGGTATCACAAGGACAGGATTTTGGCCTGAGCACCTGTGAGGGATGGAGCTGCTGTTAATTGAGGTGAAGGCTGCATGAAGAGCCTGTCCGGAAAGTGTAGCAGGGGTGGGGTGAGGGGGTGGTGGCCAGCAGTTTTGAACATTCTAAGTTCAGATATTGATAATACATCAAGTGGATGGCATTTGGATATTAGCATGCTGTTCAGAGAAGACATCTAGGGTTCAGAAATACATTTCTAGGGGCACCTGGGTGGCTCAGTCGGTTAAGTGTCTGCCTTTGGCTCAGGTCACAATCCCGGGGTCCTGGGCTCGAGCCCCACGTCGCTTCTCCCTCTGCCTCCCTCCCTGGCTTGTGCTCTCTCTCTCTCTCTTTCTCTCAAACAAATAAATAAATTTTTTTTTAAAGAGGAAAGAAATACATTTCTATATTCAGGAATACTAGAATGTGGACAGTCATGCATCTATGGGCCTAGATGAGATAACCTAGTAAATAAGTGTCCATGGAGCCACGCCTTCCAGGGAAGACGAGCTGGAAATAGGGAGCAACCAGCACAATTGCAGCCCATCCACCCTGTAACTGTCATTTCAGAGGTCACACAGATGCTGCCTTATGGAGCGAAAGGACATTTATTCCCGCTGCAGCAGCTGTCTCTAGAATATTCTAGACTTAGATGTGCTTTTCCTTGCTTCTGCCAGCACCACTATTTTGATGAGTTACTAGATGTCTTAAAAGCGGTTCTGGCAGTCTAGACATGGTATTCCAGAAATCACTGCTTGTGACTTAGTCACTTCACCGTGAAGGGAGGAGGCAATGATCTATGGAAGCCTCAGATACTGCATCTTCTGGGAGGCAGCGCCGTGTGAGTTTGGAGTGTTGTCGTGTAGGATACTGTGTGTTGTTGTTGTTGTTTTAGAGATTTATTTATTTATTAGAGAGAGAGAGAGCACGCGTGTGAGCTGGGGAGGGGCAGAGAGAACTTCTCTGTCAGTTCAGCAGCCTACCGTCCCCATGTCCATACTTAATTCTGCCTCTGCACTTTTGCTCACCTAAAGTCTCAGGGGTAAACCAAAATTAAAACCATGATCTAACTAATTCATGATCAGCATCTTCCTAGACATCACAAGGAACCTCAAAAAGATCTGTATTATTTTATTAGTGATTTTCAGAAGGAAACCTACACTATGCCTCTGAGGATAAAAACTCTTCTTTTGAAATTCCCTCCCAAAAATCATATTTATAAACAGCCTTACATTTAGCCTTAGCCTCTTAAGATAACTGATATTACATTTGTATTTATTATTTTAATAGAACTATGTATCATTTGCCTACTGTATGTATAGCATGATGCTATATGCTTACCAAGTATTTTGGATATGATTTTTTCCAAATAATAACTATACAAACTGTCAAAATTTGAGTTTAATCTCTAGCATTCGAGGCTTTCTTAAGTAATTAAGGATGACACTATTGAAGATGAATTGTTTCCCTATTACAAAAGGCCTCATGCAAAGGTTCATCTTATCTGGGACCATTCAGAATCTGAAAACTTGTTCAGTTTCTGTCTCTGGAAATCAGTTTTCTCATCTTCTGCAGGAAACAAATAGCTTGTGCTAATGTTGTGAAAGTTTATCAAAGAAGGGTCCACAAAACTACTTGTTTACATTTATTTCCCATCCAGTAATGATAGTATCACATTTTTTTTTTTTTTTAGTTAATTAAGTAACCTGTTTTAGTTTTTGTTTCTAGATTCTTGCTTCTGAATACTAATAATGATAAGTAGCTGTTACTTGCTGAGTGCCAGTCATGTGCTGGACACGTTCCTTGGGGCATTTCCAATGTTCTCTCTGCTGTGATTAATGCTGCAATAGGGAGGTTATGTTTTACACTCACTAAAGTCTTCCCTGAAAAACAAACAATAAACAAACAAACCTCTGTTCCCTGCAAACTGTTTATCATGTGTGGACCATTACCCCTTTTTAGCTTTCCTGGCTTTCTCATGAAATGGGCTAATTTTCCATGACAAATTACCTATGGCGATTCCAAGCTAAAGTTCACACAGAAGAAAATCTCAGGGGACATCTGGGTGACTCAGTTAAGTGTCTGCCTTTGGTTCAGGTCCTGATCCCAGGGTCCTGGGATGGAGTCCCACATCGGGCTCCCTGCTCAGCGGGGAGACTGCTTCTCCCTCTGCCTGCCATACCCCCTGCTTGTGCTCTCTCTCTGACAAATAAATAAATAAAATCTTAAAAAAAAAAAAAAAAAAGTAAATCTCAGTATCACCGCTGCTCTGGCTTTCTGTATGAATTTTTTAAGTGGAAAATGATTCCAGTTAAATCTCAATTTAAGGTGAGGCAAATTTTTTTGTATCTTCTAAAACAATTACATAATATTCTGCTGACAGGAGATATTTTAAAAATTAATACATTTTCAAGTGTGTTAATGTCCCTACTTAACCTAGGAGTTAAGAATTATTTTCTTCCTGCAGCTAAGTCAGAATTTGTAACAACTCTGACAGAGAAGGCCAAACAAGTATTCTATCTCTCCAAACACTATTTTACTTCCATGGTTACAGTGAAAACATTATGCTTAAGTACAAAGCACTTTGTAAGTTCCTTGGAAGCCATATATCTTGATGAAGTCCCCAAAGTTCATTTTTGCTTGTTTCCCTTGCCTTTAGAGACATGTCTTGAAAGAGGTCGCTGTGGCCAATGTTGAAGAGGTTACTGCCTATGTTCTCCTCTAGGATTTTGATGGATTCCTGTCTCACATTTAGGTCTTTCATCCATTTTGAGTTTTATCTTCATGTATGGTGTAAGAAAGTGGTCCAGTTTCATTCTTCTGCATGTTGCTGTCCAATTTTCCCAGCATCATTTATTGAAGAGACTGTCTTTTTTCCATTGGACATTCTTTCCTGATTTGTCGAAGATTAGTTGACCACAGAGTTGAGGGTCCATTTCTGGGCTCTCTGTTCTGTTCCATTGATCTATGTGTCTGTTTTTGTGCCAATACCATGCTGTCTTGATCACAGCTTTGTAATAGAGCTTGAAGTCAGGCATTGTGATGCCCTCAGCTTTGGTTTTCTTTTTCAACAATCCTCTGGTGATTTGGGGTCTTTTCTGGTTCCATACAAATTTTAGGATTGTTTGTTCCAGCTCTGTGAAAAAAGTTGATGGTATTTTGATAGGGAATGCATTGAAAGTGTAGATTGCTCTGGGCAGCATAGACACTTTCACAATGTTTATTCTTCCAATCCATGAGCATGGAATGTTTTTCCATCTCTTTGTGGAAGCCAGAAGATTTCTCATGTAAATGCCAAAGTTCTTAATTTCATTTATTATATAAAATGATTCTTTAAAAATGTAAATATCACTTACAAATGAATGGTTTTAGTGATGGTGACTTTTTATTTATGTCTTATATTCAGGTAAAAACGTTGTCTTTATCTGATCAAGTCAACGATTACAAATCTAGAGAGGTTCTGATACCATGAGTAGCTATGCAAGATGGACAGGAAGACTGATGTTTGTGTGATGAATATGGAGTTGGGGTTTCACATGCTGAACTACTAGAGTAGAGCTTCTCAAGCTGTGTCCCTGAGGTTCTGCAGACATATCTCATGAATGCCAAAGGAAGCCGGGTGGGAAGAAACCAGGAGAATGTGTGATGCATGAAACAGAGTTCACCTAGAATAGTTGTGCTTTCATTTTATATCTTGGGGATCCACCTTAAGTTTCACTTAAAGAAGAGGTTTTGTTTCCAAAAAAATATTTGAAAATCATTGCCTCCCTATTGCATATTCCTTGGGGGGCTCAGCCAGCAAAAATAAAACTAGAATAGATGCATGATGATTCTAACTTGGTGTGAAATTTCTAACTTTAGACATTTAAATCTCTGAGGTTTTAGGTGGACTTGATGTGGTTAAATTCATTCAGAAACTCAGAAGAAATTTCTCCTCTTTAAGTTCACTTTGTAAAATGGTGATTCAGTAGTGTGATTTTTTTTGGTGGAAGGCTTTACTAATTACTATGCACATGCATTCTTTTGAAAATGGCATGGCTACACACACGATGGTAAGCTAACCAAGAGTTTGCAGGGAATATCAAGACGAATAGCATAGGCATCCTGCTTTCAAAGTTCCTAAAGCTACTATAGTTTAGTTTAAAAAACAGGACAGAAAAGAGTAAGTGGCATAAGGTACAAGCAGTATGCAGGAAACGCAACAGCAGCAACAGTGATCTCCCTTGGTCGGGAAGTGGGATGCTTCAAGAAAAAGGCAGGCTCTGAGCGGTGCTTGCAAGATGAGCAGAATACTGAAGCACAGAAATGTGAAGGAGAGCACTTTCGGGCTGGGTTCAGGAGGAGCAAAGGCGTCAGTGGGTTGGAAAATCCGGAGCTAGTTCGGAAAACAATAATGGGTCTAATTTGGCCAGAGCATGGGGTCTGTGGCCGGGGTCAGTAGCAAAAAGAAGAGAGGAATGGTGGAGACTGTAAAGGGACTTGCCTGTAAGGTGAAAGAGGTGACGATCTTGGGCAAGAAAATCTAAGGGAAGGAAAAATTCAAATTTAAGTATCTATTATCTCCCCTGCCACCTACTGATTGCTCAGTTCTGTGTCTGGGTCTGAGGTGATGGTGGGATACTGTGTGGGAAGGAAAATTGGAAGGAACTCGGAAGACCGTTTTACAAAATAATGAAATGGTCAAGATGTCAAAGAGAAGATGAGCAGAGATACGGGGCGGGGGGGGGAACCAGCTTGGGGGTGGGAAAACAGTTTCTGGAGGAGTTTTTAAAGAGGGGCTAAGAGGCATGTGAGAGAGGCATCTGCTGCGATAAGGAATTTTCGGAAGTTTCGTTGCATGATGTGCTGTAGAGCTCCCTCCTCTGTTCCTGAAGGAACCTTCAGGATAATCAAATTGCTTTCCAAGGCTTTCTGGAGGCAGTTCTGTTTCCTTTTGGCTGTGCTGGGATGGATTTTTAGGTGGGAGAAAGCTCAGTTTTATTCAATTCACAAAGTATCTGTACAGAGCGTGGGGTTTCCCCGTGGTGCTGGGGGTGACAGGAGACGTGAAGGGGAGCGCACGGGGGACCTTCCCCTCTGTGCCCACCACATCTAAATCTGTTTTACCTACTGTGCTTGCTATAAGATTCCCACTGGAAAAAAGTGATAGAAGCAGTTTAAAAACAGGGTGAAAACCACCATGGTAGACACTGAGGTACCCCTGAAGGATAATAAGCTGAGAAGTGTACTCTTAGTGTAAAATGGGATTCAGAGAACTGGAATTTCTTGCTCAGGGCTGTGCGGCCAGTACATGAGGAGCTAGAACTAAGACCCATTTTACCTGAACCATTCCCCCCACCCAGGCAGATCAGAGATTTTCTTTACAAGCCGTTAAGATTTAAGATAGGGGCGCCTGGGTGGCTCAGTCGTTAAGCGTCTGCCTTCAGCTCAGGTCATGATCCCAGGGTCCTGGGATCGAGCCCTGCATCGGGCTCCCTGCTCCGCGGGAAGCCTGCTTCTCCCTCTCCCACTCCCCCTGCTTGTGTTCCCTCTCTCGCTGTCTCTCTCTCTCTGTCAAATAAATAAATAAAATCTTAAAAAAAAAAAAAAAAAAGGTTTAAGATATTTTGGGCCTATCCATTCTTAGATGTTGTCTTTTCAGACAGCAAAGCCTCTATCTTTTTAATTTGAGGTTTGATGTCAGGTAATTCTTGCACCCCCTTATTTCATATCTTGGATGCACCCTGGTGTACCTGTTTGCCTCTGTGGGGTATGGATGGGCTGAGAATAATGTAAAGAACTTTTGCCTCAGAAGATATTGGACTTGGCATTAGGTTCTAAGCCTGCTGCTCGCATCTCCTTTCTGTTTGCCCCTATATCAACATAAATGCTGGATGTAACAAAGGTCACAATATGATGACTCAAACCATCAATGTACTGGGAGAAAATACAGGAGACACATTTATGATCTCAGAGGAACAAAGGTCTTCTTAAAGTATGACACAGAATCTGAAACTGTAAAAGAAAAGCACAATAAAAAACAAATTTCCACATCAAGAAAAACCACCTTAAGCAAACGCAAAAGAAATCCAACAAACTGAGAGACTTTTGCAATGCATATTATACAAAAAGGCCTACGTTCTACATGTATAAAGAGTTTCTATGAATCTATAAGGAAAAAACTACACAATAGAAAAATGGAAAAAAAGATGTGAACAGAATTCACAAAAAAAGAAGTCACGAATGGGTCTTTGTATTAAGCATGCTCCTCGCTTCCGTAGAGCTGATGCTTTAATGTCTGCTCTGTGCGCTGTGCCGGCCAGATGCAGCTTATTCTAGACAACCTGATCATATGCCTGAGTCATCTTGCCTTGGCCTCCAGCCTTCCTCCTTGTCCCCCTCCCCCACTTTGAAAGGAGTCCTCCTGCTGGAGTTCCACTTCTCAAATGCAAACCAACCAATCCAGAGTCCACACTCTTAAGCGTCTCCTTATTAGGCTCTCACATTCAGACCACTATACACTTGCCCTAATCACCCCAGAGCCTAGTACCAGGTCACTAGGGACCGCCCCTATGCCCCAGAGCTCACTGAACTTATTCCTACCAACCAATTCCAAGCCTGCCTACCCTGCTTCATCCATTCCTTCCCAAGAAAATCACAATAAAGGCTCTCTTGCCCAGTTCCTCCCTCTCCCTCTGCCTCTTGACTGTTCCAGTGCTTACCCATGTTGCCCATCATGGCATGGCATGCCCCCTTTTCTTAGGAACTGTGAGTAATAAACTATCATTTCAATGGCAACTGTCTCCTGATCTGTTTGCCTTCCTATACATGACATTTTCTGTTAATATACTGTATTTTTAAAACAGTCTTAAACATATGAAAAGAAGCTCCACTCCATGCATTTTAAGGTAAATGTAAATGAAAACTATGATGAGATACATTTTCCTCCCATCAGAGTGACAAAGTTCAAAAAGTTAGATAGCGCACAGTGCTGGTATGAGTAAAGTCACATTCATTTATTGTTCCTGAGAACATAAATTATTACAACCTCTATGGAGAGCAGTTTAGCAATAACAATGAAATTTCAGACTATACAAATTCACAATCTGGCAAATTCTACTTGTGGAGATATATATATATATATATATATATATACTCAAAAAAATTGAAAGTGAGGATCTTGAAGAGGTATTTGTACACCCTGTTCATAGCAACATTATTCATAATAGCCAACAGGTGGAAATCACCCAAGTGTCCATAGACTGATGAATGGATAAACAAAATGTGGTATATACATACAATGGAATATTATTCAGTCTTTTTTTTTTTTAAAGATTTTATTTATTTATTTGACAGAGACAGAGATAGTGAGAGCAGGAACACAAGCAGCGGGAGTGGGAGAGGGAGAAGCAGGCTGCCCCCCGAGGAGGGAGCCCGATGTGGGACTCGATCCCAGGACCCTGGGATCATGACCTGAGCCGAAGGCAGACGCTTAACGACTGAGCCACCCAGGTGCCCGGAATATTATTCAGTCTTAAAACGGACAGAAATCCTGTCACATCCTACAACATGGATGGAACAACACCAGTTTGAACTGCATGGGTCCACTTACACATGGATTTTTTTTTTCAATATTGAAACACAGTACAGTACTGTAAATGTATTTTTTCCTCCTTATGATTTTCTTAATAACATTCTTTTTCTCTAGCTTACCTTATTGTAAGAATACAGTGTATAATACATATAACATGCAAAATATATGTTCATCTACTATTTATGTTATTAGTACAGCCAAGAGTAGGCTTTTAGTAGTTAAGTTCTGGGAGGGAGTCAAAAGTTACATGTGGATTTTCAACTGTGCAGGGGGATTGGTACCCCTAATCCCCGTGTTGTTCAAGGGCAAATGTATATTCAAATAGTTCTTGGGTTACTGAAAGTACTGTTTCACAAAATGCATGTTCTCTACTGAGAGCCACAAGCTTTCAAAAGTCAACTTACTTTCTCTCTCAAGAACTTTCTCAAGGAAAAAATAATACGACTAAATATTTCTTCCTAATCCTTATTTTAAAAAGCAACATCTGTTCACAGTGACAATTCAGAAAACAAGCATCTGAATTTAGATTTGTTTTTTTAAAGTAGGCTCCAACATGGGGCTTGAACTCATAACCCGGAGATCAAGACCTGAGCTGAGATCAAGAGTGCTTAACCTACTGAGCCACCCAGGAGCCCCTTCAGATTATTATTTTTGGTATTTAACCAACTTGCTTATAACAGGTTAGCTAAAGAATCAGTGAAAAATACAGAGGTAGTTAAAATGTTATTAAATATATAATGAAAAATAAACATAGGCCCGCGCACATACACAAACTAGGTCCTCACTATGTCTGTAAGAGAATCAAAAAAGAGAAAGGGAAATTAAGGACAATTAACCACACAGAGGAAGGGACAGATGAGCTGTGTGGGGGTAGGGTCTTTGTGGCATTGTCCTCTTATTCCCAGCCCTGAGTCTGGCATGTGCTCAATGCTCAGTAAAGATTTTAGAATGAGTGAAGGAAGATAATCTCAGATAGGAGACAGAGGAACAATCAATTCTTCTCTGTCCCTGACTTTCAAGTCTCTTCTGACTCCCACTTGCCACCGATCACATGTTCAGATAGCAGTTTTTCTGACAACACCCTGGATTCCTGGCCAGAACCAACCTTCATGTTTTTCATTTCAAAAGTGCCAAATATAAGGATATGCTAACATGGAACTTTCTTTTCTCTTCCCCCAGACCCTTCTGCGGTGTATGATTTTACTGATTGAATTTAGGGGTGTTAATGTACTTTGCAAAGTGGAATGTGGCTTGTAGTCTTATAATCCTAATATAAACCTTTAATCTTTGTAAATAGATATTAGCCATGTCAAAACCACAAATGTTTAAGTGCATTCCAAGCATGTCCCAAAGTCTTTTTCCATACTGGAAAGATTTTTAAATTTCCACCTTACTGTCAGAGTTAAAAAAAAAAAAAAAAAGCCAAAAAACCAAAAACTTTATGGGAAACATGGAACCTATCTGTATTTAATAAATTATCAGTCTGTTTAAAGTTTCTTGACAGACAAAAAAAAAAATCTTGAAAAATTATTCTTGCAAGGCTGCCTGGATGTCTAAAGGACACGTGAAAACAGGCCAACACGACTTGTAGGAAGATTTTAAAAAGAGATTTAGTAGTTTTTTTAAATGCATATCCTCCACATACAGCTATTAATGAAGTGTGATAACTAAGAAAAGGATAGGGAAGCTAAGGGGAAATATTTAAATAGAACATTAAATATTTACCTTTATTTTTTCTTTTAATATACAGTTTACTTAAAAAGTCAATTTTTAAAATCCTAAAATAGTACTGTTTAAATGTATGAATGTCCAGTGAAGAGTGTCAGATGAAATATGCACTAAGGTAGGAGACAGGAGACAGGGTTCCTTGGTTGACTCAGTACCTGCCCAGGGCAAGTCTCAACCTTTCAGAACTTTAAGATAAAAATAATATCTTAAAATTCCTATTCCTTGGGCACCTGGGTGGCTCAGTTGGTTAAGCGACTGCCTTCGGCTCAGGTCATGATCCTGGAGTCCCAGGATCAAGTCCCGCATCGGGCTCCCTGCTCGGCGGGGAGTCTGCTTCTCCCTCTGACTCTCCCCCCTCTCATGTGCTCTCTCTCTCTCTCATTCTCTCTCTCTCAAATAAATAAATAAAATCTTAAAAAAAAATAAAAAATAAAATTCCTATTCCTTATGGAATCACTATGGGAATTAAATTACATGCTTAAAACTACATTGACTGTCCGCTCCTTGAGGGTGAGGATCTTATATTTTCACCTTTGTAAACAGTAACTTGATTAATTCATGTATGAAAGAAATAGAAATCATTTTCACTCTTGAAAAACATTTTAAATTTCATTACAGATTAACCCAAGAAACTCATCAGTACCTATAGGAGGTCAAAGCTAGAAAATGAAGGAAGCTTTAGTAGCATCCAAAAATCACCAATATTTTCAGTAACTAATCAAAAATTTTTATTAAAAATTCCTAAAGTTATTTAATCTATTACCAGCCTTAGGAGAATGAAATGTATAAAGAATAAGAAGATATCTTTTGAACATGTGAATATCCCAGTAAAAGTAGGGAATTAAGTAAATGATAGCAACATCTTTTTATAAACACACAGTGGTAGAAGGTGCTGTTAAATATACATAAAAAGCAATCTGCAAACCTTTGAGAAAGCAATCTGAATACTATTGAGAATCTTTTATGTCTATATATCCAGCCCAAAGACTTCCCTGGGAAACTCAAGATCCACATATTGGACATTCCTCTCGGACCCATTGCTTCTTCTGAATTCCCTGTCACTTAGAATACCATGATCCAAGCATCAGTTCAGACTCTTTCCTCTTCCTCACTCCCCTCCTCCCTGTCCATTCAGACACCAAGTCCAGCATTTTCTATTTCCTTAGTATCTCTCCTATATGTATTCTATCTTTTTTCCCATTGCCACTGCCTTGGTTCGGTCTCTCCCTACATCTTCTCTTAGAAATGGCATTCTAATTGGTGATACGGCAGGAATGGAACAGAGACAAATTCAATAGGTGTTTACGAGAACCAACTGATAGAATACAGGACAAAAATCAGGTTTAGGAGAAGAAGGATGAATTTAGTTCTGAGCGTGTTTAGCTTGAGGTACCTTAGGGTCATTTGGTAAAGATATTCCCAGTACGTGCACGTATGCATGTGGGCAAAGCTTAAGGACAGAAAAGAGGTTCATAGTGGACACCATGGATATGGCTGCAATATCCCCTCTCGCGTCCTACTCCTCCGAAAAGCTTTTTCCAGATCATCTCATTCCCACAGAGATTGTTCTTTCCATTCAATTCCGATAACTCTGATTGCACCTTCCAGGTTCACAATTAAATGTTGCCTTTTGTCAATATTTGGTATTTCAAGTTTCTTTTCCCCAAGCTAAGCTTCTACAGAATAGTAACCTTGAATACGCTTTAGCCCATGAACGCCTGTGCTGTCTGGTGCTATGCAGCATACAGACGGCCCTCGAAACAAAGGGGTCGGAGGGGTACATTTGACTTGAGTGACTTTAATAATAACCATAATGAACATCTCCTAGCATAGAGCTTGGCACATAATGGGCACTGAATTAATATTTGTGAAATGGATTGAGACTTAAAGTTTCCCATTACTCTTCAAAAACTTCTTGATATCTCAACGGCTTCCAAATCTGACATGCAACTAACACTTGGACACAAATATATTTATTACACGTTTTGTAAGAAGTCCAAGAGTTCGTAGTTTTATATATAACCTGTTTCAGTGAAAAGGTCACCATCAGCACGCCTAGTCCATCTTCATCTACTCACCCACACGACTTGAACACCCCCACACTCTACTCTTACAGAATTTCATATTCTATATTGATGCACACTTCTACTTCCTCAGTGTTGCCCTCCAGTGTTCACATTGCCCCCTCGTGCCTCCCAAATGCTCTCATGCTACCTTCGCTCTTCACAGGTCAAAGATGTAACTACGACTGGCACAAGAATTATTTTCAAGAAATGAAGAGAAGGAAGGTTCTTGGTGAAAAACAAAAAGCCAAAAGGCTTCGGCAAATAATTGCATGCTTTGATTTTGGCCCTTGGCATTAAAGCAAGAGTGGCTTTCTGGCTCCCAAGTCTTGGAAAAAACTTCAACATCTGACACATTGACATTTGACATCTGAGGTCCCACTTACAAATCAGTGGTACTTTACACCACAATGTACAGACAGAAATAGAAATCCTAACCTGGGGAATACCGTGAAAGCTATAACTTGTGTTAAGCCTGGATGTGCCACAGCATCTAGTAATGATGCTTTGAACAGAGAGACACACAAACTATTTGTCGAAAAAATGATTTTTTAATGCTAGATATTTCCTGCTTGCCTCTGTGCAAGGTCTTGGGCCAGGTGCTGCCTAGGATACAAATAAAATAACACATAATCCCTGCCACTGTATGGGACAACAAGAGTTATATATGGCCCTCAGAGTGTATGTTGGTATAATCTTTTTGGAAAGCTATTTGAAGTTATCTCCTAAAGCTGAATATAAACCTAGACTATGAGACAGTAACCCCACTCCTAGGTATACACCCAAAATAAATGAATTCATAAGTATAAGGCATGCACAAGAATGATCATGGAACTTTATTAATAGTCATCCCAAACAGGAAACAACCCCAATCTCTAAACAGAATAGAATGGACAAGCTAATCATGGCATATTTACATTTAAGAATGCTATACAGCAATAAAAAAGAATGCATTACTGCCACCCACAATGCTATGATGAATTTCAAGGACAAAATGGTGAGCAAAAGAAGCCAGACACAAAGAAACACATACTGTATGATTCCATCTATATGATATCTAAGAAGAGGCAAAACTTATGTGTAGTCATAAGTCAGAATAGTGGTTAACTTCGGTGGGAGCAATGACTAGGAAGAGTCGCAAGGGACACCTCTGGGTTGTAGGAAACATATCTTGATCTGAGTGGGAATGTGGCAGGAATGGAGAACAGATAAATTCAAGAGATAATGAAAAGAGATATTTATCTCTCAAACTAACAGAGAGAACACAGGCGGAGAATTAGGATTGGGAGAAGAAGGATGAATTTGGTTCTGAACGTATTGGTTATAGGAATATGTGAACATTCACCAAGCTACACACTATTTGTGAGCATCACTGTACATATGTTATATAACAAAAAATATTTTTTGATAACAAAAAATTTTTAAATAAATATAAAATTGAGCACCATCAAATTTTTTTAATTTTTTTAATTTTTATTTATTTTTTATTTTTTTATTGTTATGTTAATCCCCATACATTACATCATTAGTTTTAGATATAGTGTTCCATGATTCATTGTTTGTGCATAACACCCAGTGCTCCATGCAGAACGTGCCCTCCTCAATACCCATCACCAGGCTAACCCATCCTCCCACCCCCCTCCCCTCTAGAACCCTCAGTTTGTTTTTCAGAGTCCATCGTCTCTCATGGTTCTTCTCCCCCTCCGATTTCCCCCCCTTCATTCTTCCCCTCCTGCTACATTCTTCTTCTTCTTTTTTTCTTTCTTAACATATATTGCATTATTTGTTTCAGAGGTACAGATCTGAGATTCAACATCTTGCACAATTCACAGTGCTTACCAGAGCACATACCCTCCCCAGTGTCCATCACCCAGTCACCCTATCCCTCCCACCCCACCCCCCACTCCAACAACCCTCAGTTTGTTTCCTGAGATTAAGAATTCCTCATATCAGTGAGGTCATATGATACATGTCTTTCTCTGTTTGACTTATTTCGCTCAGCATAATACCCTCCAGTTCCATCCACGTTGTTGCAAATGGCAAGATCTCATTCCTTTTGATGGCTGCATAATATTCCATTGGAGCACCATCAAATTTTAATAAGACAAGAAAAATCTATGGAGCGTCATGCTTCATAGGTAGGCAGCGATGGCAGAGTTGGGGAGAAGACGTCCAGCATTAAACCACACAGTCCACTGCTGGGAACCTTGTGGCTTAGTTCCCAAGCACCACTTGGAACAATTCATCCCAAAGTATGAATTAACACAGTGTAGTTCCTGCCCTGTTAGGTCTTATTGATTAATACAATCACAGTGTCAGTGGGGAATTCTAAATTTTCCATGCAAAATATTATATGAAAAGAAGATATTCAATAAATATCTGTTAATGACCAGGAACAGGTGACAGGTATAGCCTACAAATGCTCAAACAGTTGAGAGGTTGTAGGAAACACTGGCAAAATTTCTCCAAGGACATGGGAATTGAGCCAGACTCTAAAAGGTGAGGAACAGATGCAGGGGTTGCAAAGTATGATCTCTACAAGTATTTGGTTTGATTTCTTTTAGTGTGAATGGCACAGTCTTTCAAGACGCAATGGGACCAGGAGTATTTCTGGACAGCCATAACCTTGCATCATGCTTTGTGAATATGTGCAAGTTTCCTAGGCATCTGACTGTGGGAGAGTCCCTGTGAAGGAGTGCACCATAACCATGAGATCATGAGAGGCTAAGTGAATTATTAGATTGCACACGTGGTTTGGGCCCAAATCACACAGTGCCATGAACACCATACTGACCATATTCTACAGGCAATGTTAAATGAGACCATGCCATCCGTGTTTTGGTAGTGTGGGCCAATTGTGTGACTAGCATTAATAACAATAAACGCTGTAAGCAGCTTCTGGTTCTTTCAATGTGATGCCAAGCATCTGGACCTTTGGAAGTGGATTTCTGACTGCTTTCTTTCAGTTGCCATCTGAACTCTTGCTATTCTGCAAATACAGCTTCTGTTTAGATAACCGAAGGAAGGACGCTTATATAAAGTGGGTCAAAAATGTTGTCAAGACTCATAAATCTTAGAGGAATGTTGAAAGAATTAGTAAATAAAGCTATAGATGCCAATAGAAACAATTTCAGTGGTGTTTCTTATGGAAATAAAGTTGTTTGACACCAAGAATCATTCTGCAAGATGATAGGCCTGAGGAACTGTCATGCAGAATTACTGATTTCATTACTGATGCAATTTTACACTACTCAAAAGGGTAGATAAGACCGTTCTTTGACACTATAATCTAAGGTATCTACCTTCTCAGGGGCTGGTCATACCCAATGATTAATAACTACAATTTATGCATACACGTACGCTGAGAGATTCTTGAGATAGTTAATAAATTGCTACATTGAACATCAATATGCAGGAGAAGTTGTCCTAGGTTCACCTTTGTCTTTACAAAACAAACCTTTCATGCTTCTTTATCTATGCCTTAAAAAACTTGACTATAATTTTTATTATTAGCATAACCTTTAGTAGAAATGAACTCTAGCCTTATTTTTTATTTGATAGAATTGTTAAGGGTAGTGGTATAAAAGTAGAAATTCTACTGCAAAAAGTTGGATATACAATGGATTTTAGCAGAAATAGAGAACCTGGTTACTTAACAATATTAGGACTAAAGATGTGGATTCATGGTTTTAAATATATAAATATAAATAAAGAAATAGATATAAATTTGTGGATAAATACATTAGTGCATCTGTTGCCTTTCTCTGTCTGCTGAGAGGACTTAGAAGCAATGACAGACCAATACCTATGAGCATACCCAGCATGAGGTCTAAGTTTGCAAATATATCATTCTCCACTAAAAGGAACCAGGGATCCTTTGAGAAATTTTGAGAATTCCAGGGTTGGAGCAAAGAAAATGCAAGATGAGTCTGGAAAACATTCTTATGACAGAAAGTAAAGAATTACACAAAGAATCATAGGGTCATGTCAAAAGGACAAGTGAGTCTTCTTGAAGGGGTGTACAATGGCCAAATCAGGGAAAATTGAGACATCAAAACAAATAATGACGGTAATGGATTATAAACCATTGAAAAGAATAAGAACTCATAGGGAAAGATGATTGATAGATAGATAGATAGATAGATAGATGATAGATAGATAGGAAAAAGGTAGATAGAAATAAAGAAAAGAAGGTTCTTCCTTACAGCAGGAAGCCAACTAATAAATGTAGAAGGAATAATGGAATTAGACAATCATCATTTGGCAACCATCATAATAAGAACTGATTTGGGCAAGTATCATCAAGAATGTAAAACTAGTAGGTGAAAATTTTAGGAGGAATAGGATACTTAAATGTCAGTCTCAGAGTATCTCCCCATAGGTGTTTATTAATTTCAAACAGAAAAATAACAACTGTACAGAGGAGGAAGCTGTGGAAGTCACTGCCTTGACCGGGTGATCAAAATTCGCACCACCAGTAACAGGACCGGTTGATATCTTGTGTCCCTGACATGACGTTTGTATCCATAAAAGAAACACTCAACAGCAGTGGCAGCAACAGTTTCAAATATTTACACCAATAAAATATTTGGGTGGGGATTTGGCTTTGCTTCTTGGTTTTGAATGAACTCTGATTTTGTTCTAAGACTTTTTAAGCTTATTCTAATTTTTATATTTTTAAAGATTTATTTATTTCCGAGACAGAGAGCAGGCGAGGGGCAGAGGGAGAGGCAGAGAATCCCAAGCAGACTCTCCACTGAGTGTGACCCAAGGCGGGGCTCGATCCCATGACCCTGAGATCATGACCGGAGCCAAAACCAAGAGCTGGACGCTCAGCTGAGTGAGCTACCCAGGCGCCCCTTAGCTTATTTTTATTACGACTATCAACTTACTTAGAGGTTTTATTCAGTTACATTCAGTTATATTTGCATAAAGTTAATAGTCCAGTAGAGTTCTCAAGCATGACAAGGTAACAGTTGCATTATGTAGTCAGTTATTATTTAAAAAAGAAACTCTCCTCATATATGGGCATTTCCTAAATGTTCATCTTGGATTTTTTTAAAAATTAGACAATAAGACAAAAATCAGACAAAAATCGTATTTCCTTTTTTTGCTTCTCTGCTAATACGAAGCAGTGTATTTCAAAGCTCTACTCCTCTAGAGACATTTAGTTAGGTAAATATTGATTTTTCTATCATTATATATCAAGATCTTTTATCTTCGTTTTATGGAAGTAAATGTAGTATATTCAAGAATGAAAGAAATTTGCTCTTTTATTTCATTTAGGCACCTATGGAATGTACTTAAATGACCACATATATGCAAATATTTATTATGCTATGAAAGTGTCAGAACTTACACTACTATGTTAGTACAGGATTGTATGATAAGACTTTGGAAGAGAAGGTGGGGACTATTTTATTTTAAAGTGCTCCAAACTGTGTAGATTGCCCACAGGTTACATGTGATAAGTCATTTTGATAATAATATTAGCTTCATCTGATTTTTCAGTTGATGATGATTCAGGTCTGAGTATAGTAATACGTAGAGAGAAACCTACCTCTTGCAGACAAATGAAAGCTGGGGTTGTAGATAAATCAACACATCGCTCATCTTGGATATATATTGTGGGTGCTACAGCATAAATGGGGTCCTCCTGATCCTTTTCGTCTTTCTCCTCTTCCTCTTCTTGTTCTGTGTCTGTGCTACTGTCTTCCATTTTTCACAATTCTAAAATAAAATCATTCCAGATTCAGCTATTTAGGGATATCTTCACACATAAAGTAAAATTAGTGGAAAATAATGAAAGCAAGCAAAGGTCAACTGGGGTAAGCTATTCTCCAATGAAGTTATAGGTCAGTACACTTAGCTATAGATAAATTATAATAAAGATTGCTTCGTTACAAAGATATTCCCCACCGCTACACTCAAATCAATAATTCTAATTTTAAAAAGTAGGCTACTGTGGCATTAATTGGGGAAAAAAGTTATATAAGCTCCATGAGAGCAGAAACCCCATTTTGTTTATTGAGCATTATAGTTAACACTCAATTACTATTCATTGATTGGGTAAATAAACATAATATTCACCCTTAAAATATAACACAAAGATAATTCAAATTATCATTATGTGTCAAATATAACACAAAATAATTCGAATTATTTTTGGGAAACTAAAAACCAACAGCCTGCTATGGCCAACACCGCCTGCGGCATGCACCTGTGCACCAGTCCAACAGTTTACTTGCTCGATACCTGTATTTTTGCTGTGGCCACAGCTCAGGCCGATGCTTGTATGTTCTGCCTTGCCCCCTCACCCGTAGCTGCTGCCCACGTGCATGCTTAATTGTCCCATCAGACCTCACTTACAAAACGTCAGCTCAAGAATAAAATTCAGGATACCAGGATGGTGACCCTAGAGCATTAAACCAAGCTCAGGCCTTTCTGAGAGTGGGTCCTTATATGACTGCACAAGTCACGTAGCCAGCCTATGTGCTGCCCATTGATTTGCTCACATATTCAAATGGACCCAGAGCAATTTCTAAAAGGACCTGTCTTGGCCTGCAAGGTCTCTCCTGGCGCATTTTGGTGGCATTGGGATCGTTGCTCTTCTAAGAGATCTGGTAAGAAGACTCAATTGCATTAAAAAAAAAAAAAAAAAAAGCCAATCTAATCTTTTGCTCTTTTGATCTCTGACACATGTGAATCTGCACTTAAAAGAAAGGTAAACATGTACTTTTCTCTTGCCAGAGAAGATAACTCCAACTGTCATAAATTAAAGGTCCGGATCTTCTGTTGAACATCTATCATCTCTCATGTCTATCTTATCAGATTAGCTGCTCCCTGATGATGGGATCCCCATTCTTTTAATATGGAAAGCATGTTCTGTAATATGAATCTGGAAGGCATGCTAGGCTCTGGCTCCTAAATTTATTCATCAAGTGGCCAGAGGCATGCCATTTATTCATTAAGTTTCCTTTCCTCCTCTCTAAAATGGGAGTCACAGTAACTAATTTCTCTGTTTCATACAGACACAAGTTAAATGGGATCACACCTGTGGATTTATAGCTTCCATTCTGCTATCTCTAATTTTCAACCACAGACATAAATTACTCGTACGCTTGTTTTCCTCTTCCTGCTGCAAAAATACTTCATAGGTGGTAGCATGCACTTCCATCAGGAGGCACTAAATGTCTGGTTGTCTTTTGTTTTGTTTTTTGTTTTGGCTTCATTTGGTTGTCTTTCTTCATGTGATATTGATAGCCATTGATATCATTTGGACTCCCACTCCCTTAATACCCGCATATCTTGGGCGCCTGGATGGCTCAGTTGGTTAAGCGTCTGCCTTCGGCTCAGGTCATGATCCTGGAGTCCCGGGATCAAGTCCCGCATCGGGCTCCCTGCTCAGCAGGGAGTCTGCTTCTCCCTCAGACCCTCTCCCCTCTCATGCTCTCTATCTCATTCTCTCTCTCTCAAATAAATAAATAAAATCTTTAAAAAAAAAAATATCCGCATATTTTTTTTCAGTGCCATAAAGCAGTGTTTTAAAAGAACCTGTTGTTATTAAGGCAGCACAACACTTCGATTTTGGCAATTGATCACAGTTTATCATTTAAATCTTCAAGGAGCTGAAAAGGTGTGATTACATGTGTAGATATTTTTGTTTATCAGCTAAAATATGTCGGTTCAACCATTTCATGGGTGAAAACCTGTTAATGACTATCCCAGAAAAACATTGCCCTCAGAACATTAGACCATACCTGTTAACGTTAGCGTTTCCTTAAAGAAATATTTCAAATATAAACAAAAATAACAGAATGGCATAATGAATCCTCAAGTATCCATCCACCGGTTTTAATAAATAACAATTCATGGACAATTCTGTTTTATCGGAACCCTTCCACCCACCCCTCCACTCTCCATATAATGTTGAAGAAAACCCGCGCACGTAGACGTGGTCATCTACCCCGAGGCTCCGGAAGACCGTACAGGTAACCCTCGCGCCGCCGCGCACCTGCGCGCCCCTCCTTTGCGCGGATGTGCCACAAACTAGTCAAACAACCCCCGAATTATGAACACATGGAATGTTGCCAGTTTTCTGCTATCACAGCCTTGCAAAGTATAGTACACATGTTTATTTAAAAATATATTTTAAAGGCTCTTGGGATTTGGATAATGGGGATGGCATTAGCTTTCAAAACTTAATTTCAGGCCATCTTGTCAAAGCACTGCTTCGCTAGGCAACGAAAAAAGGGCACTGTGCTGAATTTGTACAGATTCCTCGATCTGCTGAGGTTTTTCAGTCTCTAGGACCTTGAAAACATTCCAAATATTTTCAATCGCGTAAAACATTATACACAGGGAAGCAACGAAAAGACACTATAACAGAGTTCTGATAGACATTACCAGACAAACCTTGACCTTCAGAAAAGAAAGGGAGGGTGAGTAGGAAAGTAAGAAAATACAATAGAGACAAATGCAAAAGTCTCATGTGAACTTAAACCTAAGACACTAATTAATCTAATAACAGTTTGGAAAGAGCTTCAGGAGATAGCAAAGTTTAACAGATTAAACAAATATTCAAGGGTTCATTAATGTAGGATTGCAAAGCCCATTATGTCAGGATCTCCGTGCTGCAGGCAATAGGATTGACAGCTATTAATAAAAAAATAGAATAAGATATATTCTCAGTCTACATGATATAAACAAGAGAATATTTATAAAATATCTAAATTTCTGGTATAGGAAGAACACAGCTATCAAGTATAGTAATTCTAGAGACACGTATCTCCATAATACTAAGTCAGTTGTTTTACAAGGAGCAATAATTTACAAAGAGGCAAGCAATTTACAATATAAAGAGAAATCAAGGCAGGGAATAACTAGCTCTATATCATACAAGGTAAGGTAAAATAAACCTAAATATAAAGCAATGTTGTCATACCAACATTGAGATAAGCCTTTAAAAGCAGCCTGTAGCCTGGAATTTAGATTTTTTTTTTTTGGCATTGAGGAGTTATCTGAGCTTGTAAAGGTGTTGGTGATAATGAGAGGAATGTTTTGGAAGGGGTGTGAATTTGAAGGCAAGGAGACAATTTCGTGGCTGTGAGTCAGCTCCCTCTGCTATGGGCAGGAGATAGATTCATTGGTGAGCAAAACCAGACCAGGTGTCTGGCCTCAGGGGCGCTCACAGGCTGGTGCACAAGATAGAAATTAATCAGTGAATCACAGAGATAAAATGTAAAATTAAATATAACTGGAACAGGTGCTATGAAAGTGTGGACCACAGAAGCAGGGTTACCATGCACGACACATTTCCAGCAGGCAGGATTCCCATAGCAAATGCCACAGTGAAGCAGCCCTATTGGAAGGTTAGATGCTAAGGACCTGCGCCAAGGCCACACCGTGCTATGCTGTAGGGGTCCGAAGAAGAGAGGACACGCTTTTATGAGGCTTTCTAGAAGGGAGAGGACATGTACGGAGCTTTCACACAGAAAAGCAAAAGGCTAGTGAAGGAGAAAGGGAGGTAAATAAAAGCTTTAGTCCTATTCCATATGACCACTGAGCTTCTCTATTATTTACACTTTGTTTCGGGGTTAAAAGATAAAGCCAAAATAGGAAGCTTCACACAGAATAATTAAGCAATAAACATTGCAGGGTATGCCTTGTGTTGTAAGACAAACCAGCACTTCCTCTTCTCAAAAGCCAAAGAAGTGATCATCATTTTGTGTTTTGATTTTGAACTCTTAAGGAAATTTTTCTTGACAGTTACAAGGAGCGCATGCAAAAACTAAATGGTCCGTGCACCAGAGAATAGGACAGGATACACAAATGATGGTGACCTTTTGAAGATAAAAGGGCAACGCTTACTTCAAGAAAGATGTAGCAGGAAACCACACTTTCAATATTACTTGCCACTGAACCAGCACAAGTTTTGCTCATTTGAGAATAGCAGGGTATCATGTAAAGTCAAAAATGATATGGTCCCACACCATTCTTTTTCATAAGTTAGCTCTTCTATCTGCCCTGGACACATGACCACATGCTCCCTCCCCCAGCACCCCATTGCTATGGGTGAGTTACGGGACTATTTCTACAGTAACTCAGAGCTGGACCTGTTCCTTCCTGGAGGAAGGGAGACGTCTGGGACAACTATTTTGTTTGTTTCAGTTTCCTATACTTATTTAAAAACATAGAAATGTCAAAATGAGTTTTCAACAATTGTGGTATATTTAAAGTTATATGACAAGTGCCTCTCAGTCCTGTCAGTGTATCTCTGTGATTATATGCATATTCTCTTTTAAAGATAAGATTAAAAGTCAGCATTGAAGGCCTTTTCTGAAAGGCCTCTGGTCCACATATCACAGGCTCAGAATATTCGGCAGCAGATCCCACATGCAGCCTACAGTTACCTCAGATCCACTTAATCCAACAACAACATCATCACCAGATACTACCAGTTCGGGAGTCCTAAATGCAACAATCATTGCACTTATTCATGTGTAGATCTTTTATTCACATACAATTACATAATACCCATTATTATTATACAAAGACATGATTAGACTTGAAACATTTTTTTAAAAGATATAGATACAGACTTCAGGTCCTGTTTTTAAGAAGCGGGGAAGAAAAGCTTTGTCATTCAAAACAAACCTAACAAATCAAACCACAACTTCTTTCTGTTCCTAAAAAAATGAAAAGAAAAAATAAAAAAACCTCTCTCTCTCAAAAAACCAAACTAAACCAAACAAAAAACCCTGTAAAAAAACTCCAATCTGGGACAGAAAAAATAAAACCATCGCAGTTCAGTATGTACAGATCAAATTTGCCTCAAAACTGAAGGGTTAAAGTAACAATGTGGGTTAAAAACATACATACATACATACATAGACATAACAGAAAACTCTTGAGAGGAAGCTCCAAGTGCATATCTAGCCTTAAAGTAAATGTTCACAGTATTAGTTAAGTCTTAAATTATGCGCATGCGTAACCACTGAGGAGCCTGTTCACTGCCCGCGAGCGCAGAGAGCCAAAGACTGTCATAAGCTAAGCTCCCTCCTTGGCAGGGAAGGGAGCTGAGAGAGCTCTAGGCCTTCTCCCAGCTCATTTCACTGTCCTCTTGCCTCCCGCTGCATACTGCCCTCCAGCACCAAACACAGAGCCAGGAAAAGTTATTCTCTTTCTCTTTAAAACTTACTATTTGTTTGTTTTCTCAGAAACCCACCCCGTCGAAATGAGCTCCATATTACTCACTTCTGAATGGGTATAACACATAGGGTCATGATGGGAAGACCACCCACGTGGAAGACTGTCATAGAAACAGAGGTGATTCTTGTCTCTAACATAGGCTCCTGGTTGCCCTCATCAGCAGGCGGGCACTCCTGCCCAGTGGTCGTTCACCCTCTGCGCTTAGTAATAGCATTTATATAGCCCTTCACAGTTTAAATGAAGCTTTCCTTCATACTATTTCACTTTATTCTTACAACAACCATGTCCATAACTATTATTATCTCCATTTTACAGACAAGGAAATTGAAGGTCAGAGAATACAAGTGATGTGCCCAAGATCACACAGCAATAAGTGGCAGGATTTATTCAAACTCATGTCCACTGGCTCCAAATCCCTTACCCTTTATACCATATAGGACTCTTGCCGTGGCCTTGATAAAGCCCTTTCCTCTTAGCCTCCAATAATGGAAAGCAGGATCAAGGATACAGCAGGTTAAAGGAATTTGACTTCTGTCACTGCAAAGGTGTAAAGCTAAGACCCCTTTAGCAAAGAGCAGGCCAATATGAGTAAGTCAATTAAAGACAATTCTATGTAGAACAGTGATCATTAGGCGGTCCATGAGGTGGTAAGACTGAGCTGTGCAAAACAATGGGCTATAGAACTTGTTGCTATAGTTACAAACCAAAGGAAAGCTTTCGCATACGCAAAGTGTGGCAAGAAGCACTGGTCTTATATCTGCAATAATTTACAGTCATTCTACAAGTCCAGTCAGGCTTCAGAAATTCAAAGGATGCCTGAGAGGCCCTATCTGTTCCCTTACTGGTTACCAAATAATTTGGTAGTGAGCAGAAACAGTTCCAAATCCTGTGGGAGGTTTGGAATGCTCAAGTAGGTCTGAAGCTGACAGTCCTCCAGAAGGTCTGCGAAGCAGAGATTCTATATGTTTGCATGCAATCTAGAATCTTCACATTGCAGGCCATTCCTTACTTTTGCTACAAAAATGTGCATGTTTTTCAAATTCTTCTGTCACCTTTGCTTAAATTTTTAAAAACATACCTGAAAGCATATTCATAGCATTACTAGTCTGTGTGTCCTGTCTAATTAGGTCATTGCCTTGCAAACCTGCTCTTTAATTTACGCCTTTCCTCTTCCCTATACGCTAGTCAGTAGGAATTGTGAGTCTAGATGGGTCTGTTTCCTTGGCAAGGAGCTTCATGTAGATGGGCTATCGCTGCTGCTTCCCAAATGCAACAGCCCTGGCTCCTCCCTTATTCATCATCGTGGTGGTCGTCCTCCTCCTCCTCTTCTTCCTGTTATTTCATCTAAGACTAGGATTAGTGGCTTTAACTTAGTCTCCCAGGATGACAGCATGGGGTAATGGAAATGAATGCTTTGAAGTTCATCAGTTCAGGCTTGAATCTCATTTCTCCCCTTCCTGTGTGACCTTGGGCAAGATATGCAACCTCTAAGTGGAGATTTCCTCAACTGCAAGATGATTTAAGGGTTGTTGCGAAGATTAAATGGAACAAAATCTCAGCCCCGACCCAGCATGTAGTCCTCAATAAATGTTAGCTCCTTCCCACCACTGTCTGTTTTTTTTTGTTTTCATGTGAAATACGCCTTAAATGATTTTGACAGGGATCAAATAAACAGAGGTCAGCCTGGGACTGGATCAAATGGTTTAGGAAACTATAGGTTGGGTCTCCTCTAGCATGAATTTGTCCCAGAATACATCCTTAGGATCTGGTGTGAGAGTCCTGGTAAGCCTAACCTTCAAATCCCACTATGAGATGTTTTCATCTAGGGAAAGAAAGACTATGTAGGATATTGGGTACTGCGGAATATTTGTATTTGCAAAGTATTTGGGTCCTTGAAAGAATATGTGTCAACTCTTAGGGCAGGGCCAGCTTTAGACAATAAGTAGGCAAAGTTCCCTCTCCCATGTCTAGAAATTTCATAGCCTCCTCTTTTCATTGCCTAAGTACTTCCTGTTCTAAGGCTTCCCCTGACCCTAAGCAGATCTCCACTCCAGTCTTCCTTCCCTTGGGCAGCATCCCTTACTCAATTTCTTTCCTTCCTCTAAAAGCAAAGGTTCTTACATTCATTATAGGGTTAGAAGAATATTTACCAAGCCAATTTTTCCTACTTTACATCGGAAGAGGAAGTTAAAAATAAAAATAAACAACAACCAAAAAAAAAAAAAAAAAAACCCTCTCTGAGCTGGGGAGCCAGGAGAGTTGGCACGGGCCCCTGAGGCATCCTGTCTGCCCAGGACAAGACTCAGGAAATGAAATAGTGGAACTCGGACATTCAAGAACATCGGAGAGATAATGTGCCCCTTCTCACAGGTGAGAGGTGAGGGAAGTGGCAAGCCTCCCCACCATCACTGATCCTACCCCTGCATGTGCTGAAGCAGTAGGCAGAGAATGCCCAAGACAGTACACAAAGTGGCATGGGAGAGATACTGAGGGCTGGCTGAGTGTGCTACCTCCCATGCGCCCTTGACATTGTGATGAAAGACACGGCTTCAGAAAGCTTTGCGGCCCATACAACTGAGAACCAGATGGGGATGCAGAATTCTCAGGAGATGCTAGCAAGGAGACCCAAGTGTGAGACCCAGGTGGATGCACATCTCAAGAGGAGTCAGCATGGTCAGACGCCAACCACTGACCAGACAACCATCCTGAAGCCATAATGCTACCTAAGAACACTGAACTTGGGTCTCACACCTAAGAGGAAGAGAGAAAAAAATGAATTAAGTGGGGTTCTTTTAGTCAGCTTTATGGAGATATGATTTATGTGCAATAAAACTCACAATTTTAAGAGTACAATATGATGAGTTTTTACAAATATTGACAGTTGGGTAGTTACTGCCACAAACATTCCCATTTGTAGAGAGCAAAATGGAGTCTCTCCTGTCAAGCAGGAGACTGGGTCAGGCAATGATGCAAGCAGTTACGGTACTACAACTAGGAGATACCGCCAGGACCAACGTCAGCTGACGACACCCCAGAACTGATGACACGCAGAGCCGGAGGAGGTCTGCAGAGACCCAAAACTGATGAAATCCCTTTAAACAGGGAAGGATTTGGGCAGCAAACTGTCAGACTCTGCCCACATGACCCCTCTACGTCGGACCGCTTAAAAAAGGCAATTGCCGCGGACGGATCTCCAAACAGAACCGAGACCCTTCCCCGCTGCAACATCAGAAGCAGTGAGTGCCAAGAGCTGACCCGGACCAGACGGAGGCCTCAGCTCAGCTGCACCCCCCAGACTGACATCGTGTTTGGTTTGTTCACTTCCGGCCCTCTTCTGTTAATCTTGTTTGTTGTGTGGCATGTCTTCTGTCCTGCTTTGTGTGCCGTGTAAGGACCCAAGTTTAATCACGTGGGGAAATGTCATTGAGTTTGGAATCTTGAGCCTGCTTTATAATTGTGATTTAACTTTGCTTTATGATTGAATATAGCTGACATTGTGGAAAGACACAGCTCGTGTGTGCGCCTTCCTAGCGTGCTCATGACACCATTGCTCCAGAAGTTTCCTTTGTGTGCCTTTACAATCCGTGCCCCCTCCTATCCCCATGCCTGCCATCCCAGGCACCTTGTAACATCTAGTTTTGCCTTTTCCAGTATTTTAGGTAAATAGAATCATAGATTTTCCTGGCTTCTATAATTTAGCATAAGGTTTTTGAGGTTCATCTACATTGCTGTGGACATCAATATTTCATTCCTTTTACTGCCGAGTGGTATCACACTGTACAAATACACCACAATTTATTTGCCGATTCACCAGTTGATAGACATTTGACTTGTTACTCGTGTTTGGCTCTTATGAATAAAGTTGCTATAAACATTTGAATGTAAGTATGTATGAATGTATGTTTTCATTTTTTGTGGGTAAATATCTAGGAATGGAATTACTGGGTCATATGGTAAGTATATGTTTAATTCTATACAAAACTGTCAAATTGTTTTCCAAAGTGGCTGTACCATTTTGTACTCACACCAGGAACAAGTGGACACCAAGTTTCCCACTGATCCATGTCCTTATACACTTGTTACTGTCAGTATTTTTAGTTTTAGCCATTCTGCTAGCTGTGTAGTGGCATCTAATTTTAATTTTTAATATGTGGTTTTAATTTGCATTTCCATAATGACTTATTGATGTGGAACATCTTTTTATGGGCTTAAATGCCATTTGCATATATCTTCTTAGATAAAGTGTCTATTTACTATGTTTTTGCCCAGTAAAAAATCAGGTTCTTTTGTTCCCTATTAATGTTGTAAGCATTCTTTGTATCTTCAGGATACAAGTCCTTTATTAATATGTTTTGTAGATATTTTCTCTCATTCTCTCCCAATCTCTTCATTTTCTTAGCATTGTCTTTTTGAGGAGCGAAATTTTTTAATTTTGAGGAAATCCAATGTATCATTTTTTTCTTTCATGGTTCACGTTTTGTATCTTAAGAAATCTTTGCCAAATTCAAGGTCACAAGATTTTCCCCTATATTTTCTTCTAGAACTTTGAGAATTTTAGCTTTCCTACTTGCATCTTTTATCGTGTTTTCAAGTTTTTGTGTATGGTGTGAAGTAAGGGTTGATATTCTTTGGGGGGGAGGGGCATATGGATATCTAGTTGTTCAGCATGACTTGTTAGGAAAAATATCCTCTTCCCATTGAATTATCATGGCACCTTTTTCAAAAATCAATTAGCCAAATTTGTCTATTTCTATGTTCTCTATTCTGTTCCATTGATTTATGTCTATTCCTATACCAATACAACATTATATTGATTATTGTAGACCTGCAGTTAAGTCTTAAAATGAGGTAGTATAAATCCTCACACTTAGTTCTTTTCTCAAAAGTGTTTTGGCTCAACTAGGTACTTTTATTTCCATATATATTTTAGAAGCAACTTGTCAATTTCTATTTTTAAAAAAGCCTGTTGCAATTTTGACTGAGCAATGAATCAATACGTTAGTGTGGGGTGATATGCCACTTAATGCTGAGTCTTATTTTCCTTGAATATGGTTTTGTAAATGATATTATTTTTAAATTTCAATTTCCAAATGCCATTGTTAGTCCTTAGAAATAAAATTGTTTTTTGTCATTGACCTTGTATCCTGTAACCTTGTGAAACATTTTTATTACTTCAGTAGTTTTGCACAATATTCCTTAGAATTTTCTATCTACATGATCATGCTGTCTACAAATAAACACAATTTTACTTCTTTCTTTCCAATGTAAATTCCTCTTATTTCTTTTTATCGTCTTGTTACACTATGTAGGACCTCCAGTACAATGCAGAACAAAAGTAGTGAGAGTGAACATTCTCACTTTGTTCCACATCTTAATAGGGAAAGCATTCAGTCTTTTATAGTTAAGTATGGTATCAAGTGTAGTTTCCATAGATGCCTGTACCAGGTGGAGGAAGTTTCCTTCTATTCCAAGTTTATGGAGAATTTATAATAGCAATGGGTATTGAATTTTGCTAATTTTTTTAAATCTATTGAGATGATCATGTTTTTCAACAAATGATGCTGGACAACTGGACATCTTTATGTAAAAGAATGCACCTCAAACCATACCTTGCATCATTTACAAAAAGTAACTTGAAATGAGGGATATACCTGAATGTAAAATCTAAAAGTAAAAGATGTTCAGAAGAAAACATAGGAGAAAATATTCACAACCTTGGTTTGGAGAAAGTTTTTTTGTTTTTGTTTTTGTTTTGTTTTGTTTTAGATTGGACACAAAACCACAAATCATAAAAGAAAAAAAATAGATAAACTGGACTTTTTCAAAATCTACAAGATCTGCTCTTTGGAAGACAGTATTGGAAAACTGAAAACAAAAGTCACAGATGGGAAGAAAATACATGCAAACAATGTAGCTGCCACAAGACTGGTATTGAGAATACATAAAGAAATCTCATAGCTTAATAATAGGAAATCAAAGAGACCAATTTAAAAAATGGGCAAAAGGGATGCGTGGGTGGCTCAGTTGGTTAAGTGTCTGCCTTCGGCTCAGGTCATGATCCCAGGGTCCTGGGATCGAGCCCCGCATCAGGCTCCCTGCTTCACGGGAAGCCTGCTTCTCCCTCTCCCACTCCCCCTGCTTGTGTTCCTTCTCTCGCTATGTCTCTCTCTGTCAAATAAATAAATAAAATCTAAAAAAAAAAAAGTGACAATACCAAGTGTTGGTGAGGATGTGGAGTAACTGGAACTCTCACATATTGCTAGTGAGAATGCAAAAATTGTATATAACTCCTTTGGAAAACAGTTTACTTATATCTTATAAAGTTAAACATACATTTGCCAAATGACCCAGCCATTCATTCATATGTATTTATTCAAGGAAAATGAGGATATATATCTATTAAAAAACTGTACACAAATGTTTATATTGGTTTTATTAATATTCACCCCAAACTGGAAACAACCCAAATATCAACGTAAGGATGTAAAAACAGATTGTGGTACATTCATACAATGGAATGCAACTCAGAAATAAAAACAAATAAACTACTGACACATACAACAATGTGGGTGAATCTCAAATACATTATATTAAGTCAAAAGGCTATGTACTATATGATTCCATTTATAGGAGTTCCTGGAAAAGGCAAAAGTGTTGGGACAGCTAACAGATCAATTATTTGCCAGGGGCTGGGTGCTGGGGGAGAAGGAGTGACTACAAAATGGTATGAGGGAACTTTTGTCAATGATGGAAAAGTTCTACATCTTGATTGTCATGATGGCTACATCACTGTATACATTTGCCAAAATTCATAGAACTGTCCACCCAAAAAGGGTGAATTTGGGTGTAAATTATACCTCAGTAACTTTAAAACAAAGCAAAGCAAACAAAAAGAACTAAACTTACACCAAGTGTGAAAACTGTAGACTATCAAAACAAAGAGAAAAAAATTCTAAAAACAACCAGAAAGAAAAGGCAGTTTCTCTACAAAGGCACTAAATTAGACAGATAGAAGACTTAGACTTCTCATTAGCAAAAACTGTACTCCTTTAAAGTACTGAGAGACAGTAACTGTCAACTAATTATTTAAGGGTAAGGACAAAATACAGACGTGTACCTCTGAAACAAATAATACATTATATGTTAAAAAAAAAAAGATAGTAGGAAGGGAGAAATGAAGGGGGAAAAATTGGAGGGGGAGACGAACCATGAGAGACTACGGACTCTGAGAAACAAACTGAGGGTTCTAGAGGGGAGGGGAATGGGGGGATGAGTGAGCCTGGTGATGGGTATTAAAGAGGGCATGTACTGAATGGAGTACTGGGTGTTATACGCAAACAATGAATCATGGAACACTACATCAAAAACTAATGATGTAAGGTATGGTGATTAACATAATAAAATAAAAAAATTTTAAAAAAAGAGTAAGGGCAAAATAAAGACATTTACAGACAAAGTCTGAAGAAATAACTCAGAGACTCATTGAATATATATAAAGATACACTTCAGTAAAAACACAACCAAATCTAGAAGGAAAGACGTGAGCAAATAAGTTGGTAAATTTGCTAAATCTAAATGAGCACAAAATATAAAAAACAATAATAGGGGCGCAAGCGTGGCTTAGATGGTTAAGTGATTGACTCTTGATTTTGGCTCAGGTCATGATCTCGGGGTTATGAGATCAAGCCCCATGCCGGGCTCTGTGCTGAGCATGGAGCCTGCTTATGATTCTCTCTCTCCCTCTGCCCCTGTCCCCCACTCACACACTCTCTCTCTCTAAAAAAATAAAATAATAATAATAATAATAATAATAATAATAACAACTACTTGTGTGGCTTCAAAAACAAGGTGGAACTAAAATATACAAGGCAATAAATGACATGGAAGACTGAAGGGAGAAGACTGATGTTAAAGAATTTCATTGTTCAAGAGGAGGAGGAAGATACTGATTGATTAGGCTTTGGCTAAGTCAAGTGAGTATGCCAAAAATTCAAGGATAATGATTAGAAGAAAAGAAATAGCCTTCCAAATTATATTGAGGAAAAGGTGAATAAAGAAAAACATATAGACTAAATTAATGGAGAAAAAAGAGAACCCCTCCCCAAAAAAGCAAAAAGGCAAGATTAATAGAAAACACAAAATAGAATACATATAAATGTAAAAGTAATTACAAAAAATGTAAGTGGATTAATTTACCTGTTGAGACAGATTCTCAAATTGGTTTTAAAGTATCCTGCTGTATTCTCAGACACCTGGGTGGCTCAGTCGTTAAGTGTCTGCCTTTGGCTCAGGTCATGATCCCAGGGTTCTGGGATCGAGCCCCGCATTGGGCTCCCTGCTCAGCGGGAAGCCTGCTTCTCCCTCTCCCACTCCCCCTGCTTGTGTTCCCTCTCTCGCTGTGTCTCTATCAAATAAATAAAATCTTAAAAAAAAAAAAAGTGATCCTTTAAAAAATAAATAAATAAAAATAAAGTATCCTACTGTATTCTGTTTATAAGACACAAGTCCCAAATATGTCACAGGCTTGAAGTAAAAGGATGAAAATATTATTATATAAAAATATATATCAAGTCAGAAAGCAATACTAGAGATAAAGAGGGTCATTATTTAACAACAAAAAGGAAATTTATCAGGAAGCAATATTAATCTTGAACCTATACATAACTAACAGCATAGCCTCAAAATATATAAATGTAAATGGAATTTCCATTCAATGCTACTACTGTGTGAATGGTTGAAACACAATTGCTACCTTGTAGAAATGGAATTAAGCATTAGCATATATAAGAACGCTTGTCTAAAGTTAGCTTTTAAAATTTTTCTATCATGAATAAACTCTGGTTGCTCTGTGTATCTAAACACACAAATACATATTGCTTTAACATACAAAGTACTCGAGAATATGTGTAACATAGGCAACTTCTCAAAGTGCTTAGAATGGGGAAATTTGACTGCATTAAGTCACAAATACTTTCCCGTACATCATGGGCATGGAAACAAATAATCAAATCTGTCCACATGTCGATGATCTCAAAGGAGGCTACCTACATATTCATTAAATACTACTTAGCACTGCAGGCTCCCTGCTCAGCAGGAAGCCTGCTTCTCCCTCAGCCTGCCACTTCCTCTGCTTGTGTGCACTCTCTCTCTCTCTCTCTCTCCTCTCTCTCTCGCTGACAAATAAATAAATAAAAATAAAAATCTTAAAAAAAAAAAATACTACTTAGCACTGTCAGTTATTAGATTATTGAGTTTATTAAGATTTCATAACAAGAATAAAAGTCATAAGATATATTTATTGTAAAAGTTTATAATTGAGAAAGTTGGCAAATTCCTTGGGCTTCCCTCACCTAAGCTGAATTTCAGAATTCTGTTTGTTACATTTTGCTGAAAACTCTCTCGTGCCCTCTGCTGTCCATTTATTGAATATCAATTATTAAATAAAGTAAAATCTTCGTGGGTATTTACATTTAGATAGTAAGAAATCCTCCACCTGTTTCATTATTTGAGTTAGTTTTAGGAAACAGTATATTTTAAGAAGTGCTTTTAAAACTTTTAAATTATAAATATGTGTTTATTATTGAAAACACACAAAAAATGAAATAATTCATTATCTCACTACTTGGAGATAACCATTGTTACCAAGTAGGAATTGTTTCTATGGAATATACTTTAAAATACAATTTTAGGGCGCCTGGGTGGCTCAGTTGGTTAAGCGTCTGCCTTCAGCTCAGGTCATGATCCCAGGGTCCTGGGAACAAGTCCTGCATCGGGCTCCCTGCTCAGCCCGTTCCCCCTCTACCCTTTCCCCCCAGCTTGTGCTCTCTCTCTCTCAAATAAATAAATAAAATCTTAAATACAATTTTATTTTAAAATTATTATTGTTATTACTATTATTACAGAATTGGGATCATACTAAACATACAATTTGGCATTCTACTCTTTTCACTTAATATTACTGTGAGATAATAGAGAAAAAAAAATATTGATCTCTCCTTGGCTCCTGGCACAGGGCTCCTGAAACACTTGTAATTTCTGGGTGTGATAGGAATGTCTTTTGTTCTAATGAGGTGACTTTGGGTGGGCTCTTAGATGGTTCCTGGATGAGGGCTGGTCACTGGAGAGTACAAACCATGATAAGAAGGTTGGAATTTTCAGCCCTGCCCCCATTCTCCTAAGAAGAAAGAAGGGCTGAAAATGGAATTAATGATCCATCATGCCTACATGATGAAGCCTCCATAAAAATCCCAATAGTATGGGGTTTGTAGAGCTTCCACGTAGGCAAATAAATCCACACAAGGAGGGAGACACACCCCAACTCCAGGGAGACTCCTGTTCTCAGGACTCTCCCAGACCTCACCCTGTATCTCTCTTCATTTGGCTATTCATCTGTATCCTTCAACTTATCTTTTAATAAACTGGTAAACATGTTTCCCTGAGTTCTGAGAACCACTTTGGCAAGTTCATCAAAACTGTGAAGGGGGTTGTGGGAACCTCTGATTTGTAGCCAAACCAGAAAGAAGTTGTGGGTAACCTAGGGACCTATTACTTGTAATTGGCATCTCAAGTGGGTGGGAGAAGTCTTGTGGAGCTGAGCTCTTAACCTGTGGGATCTGACACTATTTGCAGGTATGTAGTGTCAGAATTGAGTTAAACTGTAGGACACCCTGCTGGTGTCTTGGAAAATTGCTTGTTGCGGGGAAAACCCCCAGACATGTGGTAGCCAGAAGTGTCAGAAGAAGTGTTGTGAGTGTGGTAATAGTGTGAGAGTAAAGGAAAAACACACAGAAGGAGAATTGGACGATTTTCCTTTACAATTATATTATGGAAGTGCTCCCACATCATTGAATAGTCTTCAAAATATAATTTTTGAATTGCTGCATAATATTCCAGATGTATACTGATTTATGTAACATCCTACTCTTTTGAACATTTAAGTTGCTTCATTACTTTAGTATCATAAGTAACTCTATAAAACAAAATTCCTTGAAGTTTTTTTGAATGTCCCTAATTTATGCTTACATTAAATCCCCAAAAGTACAATTTCCAAGTCATGGATACACATATTTTCAAAGTGCTGTATGCATACTGCTGAAATGAACTCTGGAAAGTTTGTAATAACTTACACTCCCACTAGCAGTATATGTTCATGACCATAGGAATGTTGTCGTTTTTTTTCAACTGAAGATGTAAAAATACCTTACAAGTAAACTCGGAGGGGGAAAAGTTGTATATGATTCTCCATTCATTTGATGAATAATTATTTTTCTTCAAAGGTATCAGGAGGATAGAGGACCTTTTAGTAGAGTGGGAAGAGGGCCAGACCCTCTAATTGTTTAATTTTAATCTTTCTGAGTTTGTTTCCTCATCTATAATGTGAGCATAATACTTGCTCTGCTAAATTGAGTGTTTTATGAGGATACTATAAGATGACACATGTGAACATGCTTTGAAAACTAATGTCATACAGATGGGAGGCAGTATTTTTATTAGTCATCATTGACATGTGGACAGATTTGATACATAAGTCATGTATCAATAAAAGAGTATTTTTAAAGTATCAATAACTTTTTAATATCCTATATTAATCTTATATCAATCATTTCCTCCATTTTCAAATTCATGTAATCAGAAGAGTAGTATTTCAGTCAATTTTTTTTAGTTTTGTTTGAAAATAATCAAACAATGATTTTGCCACAGAGATAATTATGGTTCACTTGCCAATTCCATGAACTTGGTTTGTCTCAAAAAAGGAAATATTATCACAGAAACAAAATAATCTGCTAGGTATTCTTATTTAATCTAAAAATATTTGGCATGTGTACAACAAATGTGAGTACATTCTCAACTTGCATAAACCAATGTCTTTTTCAAATTTTTTCAACATTATCCTTGTGGGTTTTCATTAAAAAGACACTTTGAAGATCAGTCTGAATAATTATGACCAAATGAAACACAAAGTCAAGGACAGAGCTAATGTTTAGTGGGAATTTGGTGAACCTAAAAGCTAGCACTTACCATGAGCCTTCACTAGGAGGGAGAATAAGGAGAAAGAAAGAACTAGGAGGACAGAAAAGATGAAAGGATAACTTATGAAAACACTGAATTTTAAAAAAGATAATGGCTAGGGGAGAACCCTGTGGCTTGGGCCCACGAGGACTTTAGCCCAGTTCATTAGGATTTTAGTCCAGGGCACCTGGGTGGCTCAGATGGTTAAGCGTCTGCCTTCAGCTCGGGTCATGATCCCAGGGTCCTGGGATCGAGCCCCACATCAGGCTCCTGGCTCAGCGAGGAGCCTGCTTCTCCCTCTCCCTCTGCCTCTCTCCCTGCTCATGCTTTCTCTCTCTAAAAAAAAAAAAAAAAAAAAGCAGCATCATTAGGATTTTAGTCCATCTCTCTATCACTATACTTCCCAGTAATTCTAGTTATTGCACTTTTGCCAAAGGCTTCAGTTTTTTCCCCCAAGATTTATATATTTGTATGAGAGAGAGAGAGCAGGGGGAGGAGCAGAGAGAGAGAATCTTTAAGCAAGCTCCCTGCTGATCGGGGAGCCCAAGGCGGGCTGGATCCCAAGGCCCAGGAGATCATGACCTAAGCAAAACCATCAGACACTCAACTGACTGAACGCCCCCCTGGGCACACCAACAAGGGCTTCAGTTTTTTAAGACACTCAGTTTCAGCACTTGCATTTTATTTAATGCCATTGTTTGCAGTTTGTCTTTACTAAAGAACTTAGGGAGTAATGGGTAGCAAGAGGAAGGGGCACAGAAAGGGAGAGATATGCAGGGAAGCAGGAAATAATTTTTAAATTGCCTGCAGAATAATAAAAGGTAAAAAAGACCTTAAAGAGTCAGTTAGTGCAATCCTTCTTCATCTTAAAGCTGAAGAAACAGATTCAGGTGACACAAAGAGCCAGGAAAATAATCAGTCTCATGCTCTCCCCATTGCACTGTGTTGACTCTTTTTTCCTTATTTTAGCCCTAAAACTGGGGATCATTTGTAGTCAAAGAGGTCAATGCTGCTGTCAACACAAGTCCTGATCTCTCAGATATTTCTTGGTTACTAAGAATCACTGCTATCCCTAATATAAAAATACAGTAATTTACACTACAATTTTGTAGCCTCTGCATCATGTTCACATCCATTACCTCATTTGATCCTTGCAAACTCTTTAAGGCAAAACAAGGAAAGTATTATTGACCTCATTTTAAGGGAAAGCAATTAATACCCTGAGTCGTTCAATGACTGGCTTAAGATCACTTAGGATCAGGAGTGAGGCAGGACTCTAATGCTATTCCTATACCTGGTATCAAAGAGGGAGTTCTACCAAAAAACACCAGCCTGGGTGGCTCAGTTGGTTAAGCGTCTGCCTTGGTCTCAGGTCATGATCCCAGAGTCCTGGAATCGAGCCCCACGTAGGGAATCTCTGCTCAGAAGGGAGCCTGCTTCTCCTTCTCCCTCTGCCTGCTGCTCCCCCTGCTTGTGCTCCCTCCCTCTCTCTCAAACAAATAAATAAAATCTTTTTTAAAAGAATTACCCCCCCCCCCCACCCCATCTGGCTCTTTATTTTCTTGCTGAGGGATTTTCCATACCAGGGTACCTGCACTAGTTTAGTGAAGTTTGTATCTAACCACCCACTTTAGTTTGGATCTAACCACAAACTCTAGTTTGCATCTAGTTCTCACCTTTTTTTAAATAAAGATTTTATTTAGGGCGCCTGGGTGGCTCAGATGGTTAAGCGTCTGCCTTCGGCTCAGGTCATGATCCCAGGGTCCTGGGACCGAGTCCCGCATCGGGCTCCCTGCTCCTTGGGAGCCTGCTTCTCTCTCTCTCTCTCTCTCTCTCTCATGAATAAATAAATAAAATCTTTTTTTTTTTTTTTTTTTTTTAATTTTTTTTAAAGATTTTATTTATTTATTTGACAGAGAGAGACAGCGAGAGAGGGAACACAAGCAGGGGGAGTGGGAGAGGGAGAAGCAGGCTTCCCGCCGAGCAGGGAGCCCGATGCGGGGCTCGATCCCAGGACCCTGGGATCATGACCTGAGCCGAAGGCAGCCGCTTAACCAACTGAGCCACCCAGGCGCCCCAATAAATAAAATCTTTAAAAAAAGATTTTATTTATTTATTTAGAGAGAGAGCGCAGAAGCCGGAGAAGGAGCAGAAGGAGAAGCAGATTCCCCCCTGAGCAGGGAGCCCGAGGTAGGACTCGATTCCAGGACCCTGGGATCATGACCTGAGTCGAAGGCAGACGCTTAACCTACTGAGCCACCCAGGCACCCCTACTTCTCACCTTTTTAAAAGCCCAGTTTCTTACCCCTTAACTTGGTCCTGATCCTTATTTAGGTTCGTATTTTTCTCGGTAGATTAGGACCTCCAGGGTCTCACTCCAAAGCTCCACCTTCTCCAAAGAAGTCGCGTCCTCGGTATCCAAGGAAACCACGCAGTCCTGCCCACCTTGCTCCTTCCGCGCTTTCCATTGGCCAGTTGGATTCCCAAATGGGTTCCACCCCCCCTCCCCAGTTCCTCCAATGGCTAATGGGCTTCAGGCAAAGAGCGCGCGTCTTCTGAGTTCGGGTAACACTTGTTCTTACTACCCTTTCTACCCTGCGCATTGCCTCTTGGGATATGTAGTTTCCAAACTTCCCGGAGCCCCACGACCTCTCGTCCCCGTTAGAACTACCTATCCCATGCGCCTTTGCGAAAGGGGGCGGGCGCGGACGAGGAGTCCAGGTCCGAGTGGATACTTACAGCTGTGAAATTCCAACTTGTCGCGGAGGCGTGTGCGGCTGAGGTTTAAATTGCCGAAGAAAGTGAGCAGTTTTGGTTCAGCAGTTTGGTTTACAAACGTCTCCCCTTTGACTTGAGCCTGTGCCGTGGTCAAATAGACTGGCCGTGGCGAGACTGGCCTACGGCTGAGGTGATTTGTGGGAGCGCGAGAGGGGCGCGCCATGTTCGCCCCCAGCTCGGGCTGGGGGTTCGGCTGCCTCCGGCTCAGCCAGCTCCGAGCTGCCCGGCCCTGGGCGTGTCGGGCTGGCCCGGCCCGGCGGTACCGCTCTGGTGGGGGCGAGCGCCAGCCGGGGTCCGAGCCCGCGGTCTCTCCGCCAGGCCTCGCGCACCAGACTCTGAAGGAGTGGGCGCTGCTGGTGAGCCCCTTCGGTCGGCTGCGGGCGCGGCTTCCGTGTCATTTGGCCGTAAGGCCCCTGGACCCCCTCACCTACCCAGACGGCGACCGCGTGCTGGTCGCGGTGAGAGCAGCGGAGGGCGGGGCGCGGGACCTGGCGGGCCTGCAGGTGAAGTACGACGAGGCGCTGAAGGAGGTAGCCATCGTGTGTGACACCGTCGACCCCCAGGCGTCCGTGGAGGTGAACGCGCCCCTGAAGTTTGGCAAGTGAAGTGAAAACGGGTTTGGGTCCCAGGGCACAGCCAGAGAACTTCTGAGATTAAGCTGATGTGCACTTTTAATTGGTCCCTTTGGATCTGACTTTCTAACCTAATTTAGTTGCCCCCCGCCTCGGAACCTGCCTCTTTTTTTTTTTTTTTTTTTCTGTTCTACTTTGAGCTTCCTAATGAAAGTTAGACATCAGGTTCCCAATGATAGAAATTTTATAAATCCAGTGGAACATCATTTGGAATAATCTAAGTCAACTATTATTTGTGGAACCCTTATGTTCTCCTTTGGCACGTAGTTCCTATTTTTCTGTCACTGCACTTTGTCAATAGAAAAGTGGTTTGTTTTTCAGGGTTGAAGCTTCTTGATAATCCATTCAGTATGGCAGTCTGTTCACATTTCCCCTTGCCTATACACAGCTTGGGGTCTGTTCCCAAACAGCTCTGTCTGTAGGATGTACCGTATCTAACCTGGACCAAGTGTTCGGTTTCAGATAGGCACCCGGCTTCTTACTGATACATCTCCCTTGTAAATTTTCCGTGAGTAGCAGTCTTTGAAAAAACACAAACACAAACATATAGTAAAACTGCCCCGGGGGGACCAGTTGACAACGCCTGCAGTGTTCTAGGTATTTGGGTTCCATAATAATTATCAAATGCAAGCCAGTGTGTACACAGCAGTCTCCCCAGGAAAGTCTCCCCAGGCTCTCCTTCCTGGGACTGAAGGATGATACTAACGATGATCGTCATAGCAGCTAACACTTCTTTTCTTTTTTTTTTTTTTTAAAGGTTTTATTTGTTTGTCGGAGAGACAGAACACAAGCAGGGGAAGCGGCAGGCAGAGGGAGAGCAAGGAGCCCTATGCGGGGCTGGATCCTAGGAGCCTGATGGCCTGAGCTGGCTTAAACCAGTGAGCCACCTAGGCGTCCCAGCAGCTAACACTTATAAGATAATCTTTTCGAATCCTCACAATCTACCATCAAGTAGATATTGTTATTGGCACTGTTTCACATAAGGAAATTGAGATACAGCAAGTTTCATGAAATAAGTATTTATTGTGGGTGAACAAATCCATGCCTTCATGAAACTTACATTCTGATGGGGAGAAGATCAAAAAATCTGCCTATTCTCTCTCAGATATAAAGCGGTGGAGCTGAAATTTGAACTGACTGGAGTCTGCTCAGCCACTATGGTTTACTGCTTCTCAACTTCTTTAAACTAGCCTAGATGAATAAGAGACCCTGACCTCAAAATGTAACAGTGTGGGGTGGGGAGGAAGATTTGCCAATATATTATCATAATAAAAAAATGGACTGAGTATTGAAATAGAGTAAGCAAAATTTTATGGTAACACAGATGAAAATGGAACTATCTGTGCTGGTGATCTCAAACCTCATTTGTAGATTCCTCTTCTTAGAGTCAGAATCCCATTTCCAATTTACCATTTCTAGGTGTCTATTCCATGAGCTCCTCAAATCAACATAATTCAGTTTTCTTCATATCTACTTGTTCCTCCAGTTCTGTGAGTGGGTAAGAGTAGCATGACTGCCACTCAGTGTCTGGGCTTTTCTACCTGTCTAGTGGGGGTAGAGGATATTTATAATATATTTCCTTCTCTACATGTCTATCACTGCTGCCTTAGATCAAGGCTATGTTGTAACACTACTCAACTCGGGTAAAAATTGATTAATTACATTTGCATCCATGTAATTCTGGGGTAAAATTACTGGTTTATATATTTTAGATTATTGTGACCAAAGTATTACTGTTTTTAAAACCTTTATAGAGACTGCCATATACAAAACTGTAGAAATTTATTTTTATGCCGTAACTATTAAATTGTTGTGTTAAGCCCCAGTAGTTTGTGTGGGGTCAACAAACACAGATCTACTACTCCTACAATATGCTTTTAATTTATACGAGGTTTGGAAACCTTTAAATCTTCGTGAATATAAGGGAGAAGAGGCTAACTGGCTTATTCAGTTTACCATAATGACTTTTTAACTTCCTGTAGTCTTACTTGAACCTGTGTGTGTGTGTGCGTGTGTGTGTGGTGTGGTGTGGTGTGTGGGGTGTGTGTGTGTGTTTGTGTGTTTGTTTTCTCAGTGGGGAAGAGGCATCTATGATCTTTCCCAGGAATGTGTATTAATTGGAGTCTCTGCCCTCTTTTACTTTTCTCCTATATTACTTTCTCTCTCTTTAGATGATATAGGTCAATAGAAATAACTGCTTTATTTCTAAAAGCTAGCAGAAGAGGGCACTACATTTGTCCTGTTGCTGTGGTGGAGACCCCTTAGATGCTGACAACTATGCTCTCTCCAGAGTTCAGTAATATTATGAATATAACTGAGGAGCTGGATTTCTGGGGAGTACTAAAATGCTTTGGAGCTCATTAGCCATAGTACTAATTTGCTTTTTCTTTTTTCATTTCTAGATTTGAATATCAAGTCATCAGGTTCTGGCTGTGTAAAAATCCAAAATATTGAGTGTGATAATTGTAAAATTGAAACTGAGCAGGGGACTGTCATCTTACAGTCTGTTAAGGTATAAACATTTTCCTAATTGTGTTTAAATCTTGTTGTTTTAAAAAACTGTAAACTTTGAGCTGCAGTGTCAAACTAACACTATTATTCTGAGTATCACGTGTTGAGAATATTGAATATTATTTATTCATCTCTCAGACATTTCTGGCAAAAATTTTGTCTTGAAATCAGTTCCGTTTTGAAAGTATAGAGGTTTGTAGCAACTTTGAAGGTTTTCCTCATTTTTATTTTTCCTTAAGATTTCATTTCAAAGTGTACAGTGAAACTAATAATACATTCTTAGTATTCTAAGATCTTAAGTTAAATTTTAGTGGGTTTTTTTTTTTAAGATTTTATTTATTTATTTGACAGAGAGCGCACAAGGAGGCAGAACAGCAGGCAGCGGGAGGGGGAGGCAGAGGGAGAAGGAGGCAGAGGGAGAGGGAGAAGCAGGCTCCCCGCTGAGCAGGAGTCCGATTTGATTCGGGGCTTGATCCCAGGACCCCGGGATCATGACCTGGGCTGAAAGCAGATGCTTAACCGACTAAGCCACCCAGGTACTCCAAAGAAATTTTAGGTTTAACAAATGGTTTTCTTCCATTTATTAGAGTAAGGAAAAGTCTTTAAGCACTACAAATATGCTTAAAATATTCGTCACATTTTTAACGTACTAGGTAGCTCATTACTCAAGGATTAAGTAGGTATTTGTGCTAAACAACAAATGATTCGTCTTGTTTTGTAATAACACTTTTATATTCAATTTTCTTAAAATTAGATTGATCTCAGCTCTAAATGATTTCAAATACATCTCTGATAGCAGCTGGTTTGTCATTACTATTGGTACTTCTTACATTTGCATATTCAAAACGCTTCTTATGTTTGCATATTCAAAACACAAAGCTTGTGAACTTTGATGGCATATAACTTTGTTGAAGAGAAGTCAGTCACCTATGCTTCATAATTTTAAAACATTTTCATTTTTATCATAAGCACTAATTAGAATGATTGATGCATTTAAAAATTTTTATGTCATTTGTTTCAGTCACTTTTATTTGCACCCTGTCTTTAGTATCTGTTCACATGTGAACCATTTCAAATAAATGTAATTGCACAAATATCACAAAAAATTAAAGAATACTATTATATGCCCTTTTAGAAAAATAAGATGGTTCAGGTTCTTATTGTAAAAGATACACAATGAAGTCTTCATGTTGAATGACTAACTGGATAAGAATATTCATAGTTCCTTTTTGCCTTTAGAAATATATTGTTCACTCATCTATGCTTGACCTTCAGAAAATTCATCTAGAATATTGTCTTCTGAAAACTCAGTATCTTATATTTTTAGTTTCATAATCAAAATTAGAAGCTAGATGATACAAACAAATGGAAAGATATATTTGGGATTGGAAGAATTAATATTGTTAAAGTATCCTTATTACCCAAAGCAATCTACAGATTCAGTGCAATCCCTATCAAAATGCCCATAGCATTTGTCACAGAACCAGAACAAATAATCCTAAAATTTGTATGGAACCACAAAAGATCTTGAATAGCCAAAGTAATTTTGAGAAAGAAGAACAAAGCTAGAGGTGTCACAATCCCAGATTTCAAAATATACTGTAAAGCTATAATAATCAAAACAGGCACAAAACTGGCACAAAAATAAGCACATAGATCAATGGAACAGGATAGAGAACCCAGAAATAAACCCACATCTATATGGTCAATTAATCTATGACAAAGGAGGCAAGAATATACAATGGAGAAAAGATAATTTTGTCAATAAGTGGTGCTGGGAAAATTGGACAGCTACTTGTAAAAGAATAAAACTGGAGTACTTTCTTTCATCATACACAAAAATAAACTCAAAATGGATTAAAGACCTAAATGTGAGACCTGAAACCATAAAACTCCTAGAAGAAAACATAGGAAGTAATCTCTTGGACATCAGCATTAGCAACATATTTATGGATATGTCTCCTCAGACAAGGGAGACAAAAGCAAAAACAAAAGAAAAACAAAAAACTATTGGGACTACACAAAATAAAAAGGTTTTGCACAGCAAAGGAAACCATGAATAAAACACCTTTTTTTTAGAATGCAAAGTATATTATCTTTAAACTTCTAAATTTGAAAACAAAACAGCCTAGGTTAAATAAAGCTGAGTGTGCTCATTTGGAGCTCAGTTTTCCTGCTTGCAGTGCAAAAACAACTTTCTAAAACTCAGGCAGGAACACTACTGTTGTGATGGTCTCTGATTGGGTGAACTGATCAATCTCAGTTGGTAACATCCCTTTTTTCTTTCTTGGTAAGAGTTTAAAAAAATTTTAGAATAGATGCATTTTTCTAGTCTTAACAGAGACAATTTCATTCCAGATGTCTCCTGAGAGGCATATACCATATACAGGAATCCATTTTCATCCTTCTCACTTTCATACACTTCAGAAATCGGCATGGACACACTCTCCATGCTGCCTGTTCACTAACAGGAAGATGGCTTGATTAGTGTTGAAATGTAAGCACCTTCTAATTATCTTAATGAGCTCACTCATGTTGACATGATCAGGTACAATGAACTTGGTTTTGTCCAGGACTGGAAGTTGCTTCTCATCCTTGTACTGTTCTAGTGAATGGGAGGAGATATTTGTGAATGATATATTTGCTAAGGGGTTAATGTCCAAAATATATAAAGAACTTACACAACTCAACACCTAAAAACCAAAAAATCCAATGGAAAAATGGACAGAGGACCTGAAAGGACATTTTTCCAAAGAAAACACACTGCCAACAGATACATGAAAAGATGCTCAACATCACTAACTATCAGGGAAATGCAAATCAAAACCATAATGAGATATCACTGGACACTAGTCAGAATGGCTAGTATCAAAAAGACAAGAAATAGTAAGTGTTGGTGAGGATAGGGAAAATAGGAAACCCTTGGGCACTTGGGAATGTAAATTGGTGCAACCACTGTGAAAAACAGTATGGACGTTCCTCAGAAGATTAAGAATAGAAATACCATATGGTCCAGTAATTGCTTCACTAGGTATTTACCCAAAGAAAGCAAAAACACTAATTCAGAAAGATATATAGACCACTATGTTTATTGCAGCATTATTTACAATAGCCAAGATATGGAAGCAACCCAAGTGTCCATCCACAGATGCATGGATAAATAAGATGTGGTATGTATACACACACACACTGGAATATTACTCAGACATAAAAAAGAATGAGATCCTGCCATTTGTGATAACATGGATGGACCTAGACTCGAGGGTATTCTAAGCAAAATAAGTCAGAGAAAGACAGATACCATATGATTTCACTCATGTGGAATTTAAGAAACAAAACAAACGAGCAAAGGGAAACAAAAAGAAATCAAGAAACAGACACTTAACTAAAGAGAACAAACTGATGGTTACCAGTGGGGAGGTAGGTGGGGTGGGGGCTTGGGTGGAATAGGTGTTGGGGATTAGAGTATATTTACCATAACGAGCACTGAGTAATGCACAGAATTGTTGACTCACTGCACTATACACCTGAAACTAATACACTATATGTTAACTATACTGGAATTAAAATTAAAAACTTAATAAATATATTACCATTAAAAAAATGATAGTTCTATGGGTACTGCTCAAATATAAATGTACTCAAAATCACAATTAAAAGAGTCTGCAGATTAAAAAAATTTTTTTAAATCAGAAGCTACTATCCTAATGTTCATCTCTTTGCTTTTTTCTTTTGATTCATGTGATAATTCTGAGAGATCTTTTTTGGTCATTTTTCTTCCTCCTGCCATTATGGGCATAAAAGAAAAAATGGTTTCTCAACTTTGGTACTATTGATATTTTCAACCAGATAATTCTTTGTTGTCACGGGCTGTTTAGAGACATCTGTGGCCTCTACCTACTAAATTCAAGTAGCACACTCCTTGGTTATGACAATGAAAAACACCTTCACATTGCCAAATGTTCTCTGGGGGGCAAAATCACCTTTAGTTGAGAACTACCATTCTAGGCAAGTCCTTCAATTTTTCTGTTGTCTTACCATTTTTTTTAAAGCATGGTTGACAGTAACTGATGAATTATGATGAAATAATTCCTAGGATAATGAAATAGCAGAATATTATAAGATGTGAAAAGTAAGAACACTAAGAGCCAATAATGTATTTTAGATTTACAAAAGAGTCCAGTAGATGGATATAGTAATTTTAAGATAGAATGTGTTTTATTCTATTTTTTAAAAGTGAGTAAATTTTCTATATGTTCTTTGGAAGACCTCTAAGAAAATAAAAATCATGAAATATCAGTCCTTACAAATAGAATAGTTTAAAAAAAATTCAAGAGCTAAAATTGGGTCCAATGGATCCTAATGGTATACCAGATCAAGAGAATTATTCTTAAGATCTTAGGATATAACTGACTTAAATTCATAAATAGGAGCACTTGGTGAAAGATCTTGTTTAATTTTTAAATGTACAATATTATTATCTTGAATTAATGATTGTCTATTAATATAAGTTTCTTTTCCACTAATTTTAAGGGCATAAATATATTTGATCTGTTTGATAAAATGTTTACAGCAATAATAATAGCTATTGTTTGTTTACTGGGTCTTTTTTGTACCAGGAAACTTAGCTAAGCCTTCATTTAATCTTTGAGTTATAGTATCTCCCCTTAACCAAGGATGAAACTCAGGCACCAAGAGATTGAGGAGCTCATTTAGGTTTAAATAGCTAATAAATTAAGCTGAGATTTGAAGTTGGGTCTTTCTTAATTTCCAAGCTCATGTTCTTTCCACCTTTCTTTTCTTTCTTTCTTTCTTTCTTTTTTTAAAAACACTCATAAGTGACTTTATTTACTACACACCAGAGACCTTGCTAAGAGTTTTGCATATATCATCTCATTTAATCAGCAGAGCAGCCCTGGGAGCTACGTGCTTCCTTATTTGACAGATGAGGAAGGTGAGGCCAGGAGATGTTTCTTGCTGAGGTCACATAGTTGATGAATGACAGAGCCAAGACTTGAACCTAAGTCTGTCTAGAGCTCATGTGCTAAAACCACAAGGCTGCGTTGCTTGAATGACCTGCGACCATCTGGAAACACAACCTCTGTTTATATTTTTATAATCATTTATGTATGTACTTGTTCATATGTAAAATATATATATCTTTTTATTTTATTTTTTTCATGGATAATTTTTTAATTTTAATTCAATTAATATATAATGTATTACTGGTTTCAGAGGTATAGGTCTTTGATTCATCAGTCTTATATAATACCCAGTGCTCATTACATCACATAACCTCCTTAATGTCCATCACCCAGTTATCTCATCTCTCCACCCCGCCTTCCATTCCCCCATCCACCTCCCCTCCTCCAGCTACCCTCAGTTTGTTTCCTATGACGGAGTCTCTTATGATTTGTCTCCCTCTCTGGTTTCGTCTTGTTTTGTTTTTTTCTCTCTTCCCCTCTGATCCTCTGTTTTGATTCTTAAATTCCACGTATCAGTGAGATCATATGATAATTGTCTTTCTCTGATTGACTTATTTCGCTTAGCATAATACCCTCTAGTTCTATCCATGTCATTTCTTTACTGTTGAGCAAAATATATGGCAATACTACATTTATTCTGCACTCTTAGAGAATAAGTAAAGAAATTTTTTAGGCAACATACATAACTCATGGAAGGCCACACATTTGCATTTTTAAAAAATGCAATATAGTAGTTTATACTGAATTGGTTCTGATTTATTTATTTTGTTTTATATATTATTAAAAAACCTATAATCTAATTTTTTGGAATTAGATTAGTTTTAAGTTATAATAGTAACTCTTGATATCTTTGAGCCTTAGCCCTCTTTGAAAATGATGATTGTCTCCTTAGAAAAAAAATTCACACATATGTGAAATTTTGTTTTCAATTTCATAAGTTTCATAGACTCTCTAGAAATTCATGTAAGCTTGATTTAAAGTAACATTTGTTTTGGAGGTACTCTTTTCAAAAGTTTATCAATTGTCTGCTTGATGAATACTATGTTTAAAATGCAGTTTGACTTCAGACTCATGTCTCTGTGGGCATAAAGTAGTCTACCACTGTAATATAGGTAAACTTTTTAAGAATGATTCATTTTGTCCCTTTCACTAAATTTTTTGAAATTCCTTCCTGGGCTTTTTTTGCCTAAGGTTTTTCTATTTTTTCCCTTGAGTAAAGCAACCAGAAGGTATATGGTTGTTTTGAATTTAATTTTTCCCTACGATTTAGACACTTCTATGCTGTTGCTGGTCATGATTTTGGTGACTGTGCTTTTGCTATTTTTCTTCCTTTGCTATTTACCTTTTTTTTTTTTTTTTAATGATTATGGCAGAACTGAAGATGTATGTAATGGTTAAGGTAAAGCAAGCTACTCTAAAAAATAGATCAAACATCTAATGGCTCATGTACAACCATAGTTTATTTCTCTCTTTTGTCCAAGTGTGTGGGTGGCTCTTCTATTTAGTGATTCTAGGTTCTTTCCATCTTCTGGCTTTGCCATCTCTTAAAATCTTACTGTAATCTGCACTCATCTGGTGGAAGGGGCAGAGCATAAAGAAGGCACACCAACTCTTCTTAAAAGCAATAGCCTTGAAATTGCACAGAGCATTTCCATTTAAATTCTGTTGGCAAGAACTTAGCAACCCCTCAGAGGTAACAGAAGCTGGAAAATATCATCTCTTCATGGGTCCAGCTATATTGCTATTACTTTGGGGGAAAAAACTGATTTTTTTATAGACCTATGGTAGTTCTTCCACAGTTGCCAAGTGTGAAATCAAATCTTTCTCTCCCCCCACTCCCCCAGGACCCCTCACCACTCCACACGCTTTTTTTTTTAGACAGAGGAGGATAACGGTGACTGCTGTTTTATTTGTGCTTGGGACATTTTCACCCAAGTTCCATTTTCTGGGGTGTGATATGCTAGAAAGTTTAATATAATCAGTGGGCTGTACCTTAAGTATGAATATATCCTTCAGAAGACTCCAGCCACAGATGTGGATTTTGAAATCATACAGACCTTGATTCTGTTAGTTTATATTTCGTTGTTTTCTGTCATCTGATAAAAGTTATTTTACTGTTCTGATTCTTGAATTTCTTCCTCTAAAAATTGGAAAAATATAACACTTATTTCTGAGTTGTTGTGAAGATTAAATAAGTCATGTAAAGTAGTGAACACTGTATTTGGTACAAAGAAAATGTCAAGTAATGGTAACTATTATTGTTATTAATAATGATAATTATTAATAATGATGAACGGTAATAGTAATTATTATCATCTTCCTCAACATTTATGTTTAGTTAGCCAGTCACAGTGATCTTATATTCCCAGACCCTTCTTCAGTGAAGCTACTCTTTTTCTCTAATGAGTACGGATGGCTTATTTAATCCCTTTAACAGCAGTTGATGTTCTTTCCCAGTTGATGTTATTATCCAAACAGTGCATTTCTGTTTTATTCCTGGTTCCTTTTGCTGCTTTATTATTATTTAAAAAGAAATTTATAAAATGTTGGAATTTTTTTATTAGTCTACATCAAATTTATTCTTTTTCTCTATATTTTTGTATTTGTCTTTCAGAGTCAAAAATTACATGTTCAAACAAAAGGAGGCAAAGTGATCTGTCTGGGAACAGTTTATGGAAATATAGATATTCATGCATCAGATAAAAGTGTAAGATTGAAACTTTTTTTTTATTAGCAATTATAATTTTGCTTCAAGGTGGCTCATGTAGTTTGTAGGTAGGTTCTACAAAATTTGTAGCATAACATTCTCACCTTTTTAGGCACTTTAGTTCATTAGTAAATTCAAATTTGAAATTGACGTGATTAAGTATTACACAACTTAAATTTTAGTTTGTGATTTAATACTTTTGACAGGTATTGATTTATTTGGAATTGATAACATCTTTAAATATTAAATATTTAATTCAAGTTCAGAAGGGATGTTTATGATCATGGATTAAACCTGATCATTGAGTATTACTGCCACGGTTAGGATTAAATTTTTTTTATGTGTTAGATTTATTTGAGCATTTTTCCAAGACCTGTTTACTTTTCCTTTGGACAGTTGAAGGTTGAATTTCAAAACTCAACTTTCTTCAGTATTTTCCACAAGGTGGCACCATTAGATAGCATCGCTACTCTCCAAAAGCTTTTATTATCCATAGAGATTTTGGTTGCTATGAGATAGTTTGTATTTTTTATTTTATTTATTTTATTTTTTATTTTTTTTTAAGATTTTATTTATTTATTTCACAGAGAGAGACAGCGAGAGAGGGAACACAAGCAGGGGGAGTGGGAGAGGGAGAAGCAGGCTTCCCCCCGATCAGGGAGCCCAATGTGGGGCTCGATCCCAGGACCCTGGGATCATGACCTGAGCCGAAGGCAGACGCCTAACGACTGAGCCACCCAGGCGCCCCGAAATAGTTTGTATTTTTTAAGTAACTTTTGTTGCTTTCTGTGATTTAGCATAGTATTAGGAATATAGTTATAATTTTGAAGTATAAATTGTCACAGTTTTTTTAACATTATGGATAATGTTTTAAATCTTTGAGAAAGATCTAGTTCACCTTTTATTTTACACTTACACAATTTGCAAGAATCTTTCATTATAAATTTAGATTCTCTACTGAGCTTTATTCTCAGGTAGTTGGTGAGGATGAGTTATATCTTGTAGGTAGATTATTATTATTACTATTTTTTAAGATTTTAATTATTTATTTGAGAGAGAGAATGAGAGAGAGAGAGCACGAGAAGGGGGAGGGTCAGAGGGAGAAGCAGACTCCCCACTGAGCAGGGAGCCCGATGCGGGACTCCAGGATCATGACCTGAGCCGCAGGCAGTCGCTCAACCAACTGAGCCACCCAGGCGCCCTTGTAGGTAGATTATTGTTGGCATAATTAAACAAGGTAGATTATAACAGTAATTGTTTCTACTATTGTCACTTTTATTTCCCATCACCTTTGTCTTAGAACCTGTGGGAGACTTTTAAGCCCAAACATTTAAATTCATCCTTTTCATTAGACTAGGAAAGTATTGAAAGATACTGTGTGGCCTAACTGGCAGCTCTTTTAAGATGGCATTTAGTTTCACCCCTTGGATTGCTGTGGGCTTAGAAGTGCAAAAGGGAAATTGGACAACTTTGCAGCTCCTTCAAACTGTCCTTTAAATGATGGCTTATGTTAATTGAAATGATCTAAGTTACCAGAATATTACATATTGACATTCAAATAAACATTTCAAAGGAAAGTTTAAATCATCTCTTCATTATTTGCTATTTTGAACATTTTGGCCACCTTTTCCACTCATTAAGTTATTTATTTGTTCCAACTTACATGGTTTATTGAATATTCATTTATTCCTGCTTTCTATTATACTATTTTGTTTCTTTCCTGATTGAGTTTTGTGTTTTATTAAAGAATTAATCTGGATATTTATTTCTATTTATATTATATGTAGTGTTAATATTTAAAATTTATTTCTAAGTTTGTGGGGTTTTATATAAAATAAATGCTTATGATATGTTAACTCTTAATATACAGCTTTCACAGAGGTGTGCTATAGATACTTGAGAGGTAGCGTAATGAATTGGTTAAGAGCACAGAACTGAGAAGCAGACTACCTGGGTTCAAATCGGACTCAGCCACTTAAGCTTTTTATTTATTTATTCACTCATTCATTCATTCATTTATTATTTTAATCTTTTAATTTTTTTTTTTAAGATTTTATTTATTATTTCTTTGAGAGAGAGAGAGCACACAAGCAGGGAGAAGGTGAAGCAGGCTCCCCACTGAGCAGGGAGCCCGAAGCTGGGCTCCATCCCAGGGTCCTGGGATCATGATCTGAGCCAAAGGCAAAGGCAGATGCTTAACCAGATGAGCCACCCAGGCACCCCTCACTTAAGCTTTTTAACTTCAGACAAGTTACTTAACCTCTGTGTGCCTTGGTTTTCTGGGAAATGGAATAATAGTAATGGACTTAACTCAGAGGGTTATGAGGATTAAATCACTTAATACAGATTAAGTACTTAAAACAATGTCTGGCACATAGTTAACTCTAATACAGTGTTTACTATAATGATGATGATAAAGGTAAATGAAACACAGGAAAGATGACTAGTCCTAGATCTGCCAGTTAACTTTACTGAGACTTGTTCCATTATTCATAACATAAAGTTGATACTGTTTCTTTTTCCTACTCAGCAAGATTGTGAGAAACAAATGAGTACTGTAAACATTTAACAGCATTTTTAATATGTCATTTTAAATGGAGTGCTGTTTTAAATAGTATCATTAATTTTAGTATCCTAAGTTTGGCACAGAGAAGATAGAAATTCATTTCCTTTGATGTTTGGATGAACTGGTGACATAGTTGTCAGTTGACCTCTCTTAGTTTGGGCTACAAAGCCACAGTGCTTCCTTAAAGTGTGATTTTCATTATATATAATGTTGATTTATAATAACTAAACTTATGAAAAATTTTCCTTCTTGTGTAGAAAAGAAAATTAATTTATAGTAATATCTCTATCAAGAACGTATTAATTTTTGGATCTACTTTTTGATCTTTCTTTAAATAGCTACTTCTGTTAATAAGCAAGCTATACAGTTTAATCCAAAGAGTCTGTTTATGACTATTTGCTCCATTAGCATTAATAACTATAAGCAAGAGCCTCAGCATTTTGCTATAAACTATGGTGTCCTAGCTTTAATTTTTCTAGTTAGTATCTGATATAGTGCATTATATGTGGTACTCAGTGAATTTTGAATTTCTTTGAAATTAATTTTATGGAATGATTGGCTAAAATAACTACATCATTGTAGTGGGGAAGGTGTACTTTCACTTGCTTTTATTTGCTTTGATGCAGCAGGGGAGGATATTTTTCTAGTTTTCTACAAGGTAAAATATTTAGTATTTAATGAAAAAAGTAAATCCTTGACCGTTTCCAGATACTCATACAAAGTCTCTTAAAGGCTTTATTTGGTTTTGGGGAGAATCTAATCAAAAGTGCCCCTTTGCCAATTTAATCAACTTTCAAATATTCTTTCAATATGTATCCTTTTTTTATCCCCTAAACCAGCCTCGTTATCTGTAAAAACCTGGAGTTGTTGTCTGCTTAATGGAAGTGCTTGGTGAGTTTGAAACCATGCATAAAGCAACTTTTCATGAAGAAACTTTGTAGGTAAAGGACAAAGTTTTTCAGGAATTTTACATCTGTACTGTAACACCGAGGAATGCAAAACATTTGTATTCTCACAAATCTGAATGAATGTAGGTAAAATATCTTTTTTTGACTGATTTATTGAAACTAAATTTAAAGTAAAAATTCCTATGAATCCATAATCAGCTTAAACGAAACTGTAGATAAGAAGCAACTAGGTATATATTATGTGCTTAATAAAAGTTAAAAAAGTTACATACTTCAAATCTGGAGGGTGAAGTCATTCTGATTTGCTCCCCAGTGGGACCTGTGCGTGCTTTTCTTTCTCTTTTTTTGTACTTCTAAATTTTAGTATTCTTGAAACTCAGTTCTTATTAAATAGTATTTTGAATTTTTAACAGTTTTTGAAGCACATATTAGGAATGAATGACACTGGTGTTGTGCTGATGATGTATTGAAAAACAATGATCTTTCTTTAAACCTGGGCAATGATCTTTCTTTATCCTGGGCAAAACTGTAACATGCCTTCCTGGTGATTCAGTTTTTGTCAACAATTTTATATAAACACTCACTTGATGCTTATAAAACACGTTTAAAATTTGATAGAGATGATTTGGAATCCTTAAGTAGATATCTTCATTTTACATTGTGCTCAATATTTGAAACAAATTCATGCTAAATTTTGATAGGGAAGCTTAGGAATAAATACAAAATTCTTTTCATTTTGTTCAATAGAAACCTATTTTATTATTAGATTTAATGTGGAAAAATTGTAGAAATAATAGTGCATTCACTATATTAACAGATGACAGGAGAAAATCTGATAGTCCAAAAAAAAAAAAAACCCAGATAAAATTAAAAACCTATTTATAATTTCAATTGTAACGATGAAACAAATTTGAAATAGAAGGGATATGATACAAAGGATCTAAAGGATATAGCAAACATCTTAATGATGATGCTATATTGTAAGTTTTCCCTCTGAGAACAGGAATAAGATTAGGTTGCTTACTATCTCATTGCTTTTGTTCACTGTTGAATTGGAGACCTGAGCCAGATAGTTAGGCGGGACAGAGCAGGAAAAACAGTATTAATATAAGGATTGGGAAGGAAATAATAAAACTATCACTTGCAGGCAATACAAGTTATGCATGTAGAAAAGCTTCCTTAAATTCAGGTAAATTATTAGACTTAGTAAGTGAGTTTAGTGAAGTTGTTGGATTTAAGAGCAAATACAAAAGCCAATTAAGATAAAATGAAGTTTAAAAAAAGAGTTCTTTTATAATAGCATTTAGAAAATACCAAATAGGAATAAATGTAACAAAAGCTGAAGAATTCTATATAGAAAATATAAAACATTATTAAGAGAAATTAAAGAAGCTCTAAATAAACGAAGGAATTTAATGGGTCTATTCCATATTCCACAGACAATACACTGTTGCTCACAGGGAGCCAGGGAATTAAAGTCAGTAAAGTGATTGTGTACTGGGTAGTAACTTTTTAGGTAGTTGCCCACTAAATCTGTAGGTACCAGTTTGGCTTTTTACCAGTCTTTGTTTTATAATGAACTGATTTTTTTTTATTATGTTAATCACCATACATTACATCATTAGTTTTTGTTTTTTGTTTTTTTTAAAGATTTTATTTATTTATCTGACAGAGAGAGACACAGCGAGAGAGAGAACACAAGCAGGGGGAGTGGGAGAGGGAGAAGCAGGCTTTCCACTGAGCAGGGAGCCCGATGCGGGGCTCAATCCCAGGACCCTGGGATCATGACCTGAGCCGAAGGCAGACGCTTAACGACTGAGCCACCCAGGCGCCCCACATCATTAGTTTTTGATGTAGTGTTGCATGATTCATTGTTTGCGTATAACACCCAGTGCTCCATTCAGTACGTGCCCTCTTTAATACCCATCACCGGGCTAACCCATCCCCCCACCCCCATCCCCTCTAGAACCCTGTTTGTTTCTCAGAGTCCATAGTCTCTCATGGTTCGTCTCCCCTTCCGATTTCCCCCCCTTCATTTTTCCCTTCCTGCTATCTTCTTTTTTTTTTTTAACATACAATGTATTATGTGTTTCAGAGGTACAGGTCTGTGATTCAACAGTCTTACACAATTCACAGCGCTCACCATAGCACATATAATGAACTGATTTTGAGTTTTTCTCTTAATAGACTGTGACCATAGATAAACTGCAAGGAAGTACTGTTAATATATCTGCTGAACATGGTTTGCTGGAAGCCAAGTATCTTTATACGGAATCGTCATTTCTATCTTCTGCTGCTGGAGATATTACATTAGGAAGTGTTCATGGTAAGATGACAGAAGCCTAATACATCTCCATTCCATATAACATAAATTTCTAATTTCTCTGTAGTCGAAGAAGGATCTACCCTCTAAATAATTAATGGCAGACTAATCATCTTTTTAAAAAAACATAAAGTGACTCATAAGCTATTTAATTTTACTTTGGCGAGAAATTAAATATGCTGTTATATTTGAAGGTAATAGTAATTGTGATTTTTAATGCATTTCCTTTTGTTATTTATTTATTTATTTATTGCTCAGCTAGGCCTTGAATAGTTCTGGTAATTTGTAACTCTTCATATTTTAATAATGACTTTTATTTAGCATTGCCTTTCTGTTAATGACAGTGAAAAGTACTGTACTTAATATATTGAGTAGCTTTTAGTAGAAAAGCAATTCCTTACCAAGTCAGATGTTGATTAACACCTATGATAAGAATAGCACTGTTCTGGGGCTCCTGGGTGGCTGAGTTGGTTGGGCGACTGCTTGCGGCTCAGGTCATGATCCTGGAGTCCCGGGATTGAGTCCTGCATCAGGCTCCCTGCTCAGCGGGGAATCTGCTTCTCCCTCTCCTGCTCCCCGCTCTTGTGCTCTCTCTCTCTCTCAAATAAATAAATAAAATCTTAAAAAAAAAAAAAAAGAATAGCACTGTTCTTTGCAGTGTTTTATACCATATTTACACTAAATCCATTAATGTTTAATTTCTTTTGCTTTCTTTTAAGTTAGATAAGAATTGAATTTGGTACAGTTTTCCATTAATAGCTTACATGATAGTAAACAGATGCACCTTTTTGAAGTATCCTTAACAAAACTCTAGGTCTCTTGATTTTGATTACTTAAAGTGCTGAAATGGAAAACAAATTGCTAGGGATAAAAGAATTCATTCCTTAGCCTTTGTAAAGCCTTTTGTATTTACTGACCTTTAATATGAAGTCAGATACATTTCCTTGGGCAGTTTAAATTTGGGTCAGACCTAGATCCTCTTTGGGCTGTAGTCTCAGGTTGGGTTTCTTGAAAGCAGACTCTAGAATGGAAATTAGAGTGCAGCACATTTACTAAGGAGGTGTCTTGGGACCAATGCCATGCAAAGGGAGGAGGCCCAACTTCCACTGGAGAAGTTGGACTGTGATGCAGCCTCAGTAACCCTAAGGGGAGAGTTCTGAAGCTGGGATCATCCTCAGAATTGTCTCAAGTCAAGGTGAGGAAAGCTGGACCTTTATATCCCCAATCATTAGATGCAAGATGCCCCAGAAAGGAGTATGATCTTAGGCCAAGATGACTCTTTTCAGCTGAGGCAATTCCCTAAGAGGGCTGACAGCTGAGGGCTGTCTGCCAGCAGTACTCCCATGAGCTAGGAAAATAAGCCCTGAGGTATGGAGAAGTTCTAGATGATGAATTACAGAATTCACTGCAGTTGTAGTTATTGATTCATTCAACACATATATTGACCACCTACTGTGTGCCAGATTTTCAGACACCAAGGATACATAGTTGGGCAGGAGTTGATCCCTATCCTTAAAGAACTCATGGTCTTCATTATTTGTAATACTGGTACAGCAATGAGAAGAAGTAAGGGAAGGGAAAATTTGATCCAGTTGCCACTGTTGAAAAGCTTCCCTGTTGTTCAACCCTGCTTTCCCCATCTGGGCTTTGGCCCACACTCTGCTTTAATTTTTCAGTAGCTACAGGGATTTTAGTAAGGAGAGGTATCTTCCAGGGATCATCCCAAGCTGGAACTTTGACTATATATTGCAGTGAATTCTTTGTTCTAAATGGTGATGGTCGTCTAACATAAATTATATTTTGGCTATATTTAAACAAGCTGGCTTGGGAATCTTAAAGCTTGTTTTACGGGGAAATATGTCACTCCCTCTAAACATCTGACTTACAGAAAACAGATTTGGGAAATATATGCATTCTAAGACCTGCCTGTTCAGGATTTATTTAGTTTGGCTTCCTTTTTCTTAAGCAAGGCTTAAGCTGATTTTTTTTTCAAGTAGATTTTTTTTAACCCAACATACAGATGTTGTAAAAAGCCTTTTTTTTTTTTTTTTTAACCACAAATATGATGGCAATACCTGTCTTTTGATAGATTTACCAAGTATATGAGTTTGGGGGTTTTGGTATTGGTAGGTGGATGGTTTGAAAGCAAGTTGAAAGCAAACATGTATTGAGGGCCTCAGTGGGCTAGCCCCTTTCACTTAATGGACAATTAGCTGTTTACAAAAGAAGAAAACAAAACTTAAAAATGTCTAATTGTTTGCTCTCAATTACAAGCTAATTAATGGAAGAGCAAGGATTTGGTCCAGATTTCTTGACCTTCCAGGAGATGTTTAATGTGTTCAAACAAATCTGTGTAATGGCCAGGGTGAACCAAATACCATCATTGCTTTGAGGGCTTCCTGGCATGCTCTAGAGATGTTTTCTCTAGGCAGACTGCCACAGCACAGATGGACTACTTCAGCAATGTTCTATTTTGTAAACTCCAGTTTCAGTAATACTTGTTATGCCTTATGACATCTGGCAGAAAATGTGGACGTTCTGTATAGTGGTCAGGTTCAGCTTAGCTCCATGGAGATATTTAGACATTCCATAAAAGTGCTGCTGCTATCTTCAGTGTATGGTTTCTAAGGTTTCTATGAAAGGAAGAGAGAGCATGAAGTTTATATCTTGTTTATATTTTCTCTTTGTTTATATACCCTGATGGCAGACCAATACCCAACATAATGCTAAGTACTTAGAGGATGCCCAGTAAAAGGGATCATGAAAGCAGTAGTATGTCTTTTCTGACCTTCCAAATTGACCCTATGTGTAGAAAGGAAAAAATCTATCATAAATGTTTTTCCAAATGGAATTTTTAAGCATAGTTAACTATATTTTCTAGGTAAGAAAATGTGTAAAGCTAATTGACTGGTAATATTTACTATTTGTAAGGTTGGTTGAATCATACCTATTAAGTATGTGTGCCTTCTAATATAAAAGAAACTGGTTTATTCATGATCCAACAGATATTCTCTACTGTCCTGGCACTGGCAATCTAATAGGAGAATAGGTAGTTGGACAGTTTGTGTTTAGGTATAAAATTTTGTAACAGTTTATTCTCTTGATTTTCTTCTAAATTATCAAAAATTAGATTCTATGTGAATTACATTTTATTATATTCTATTTGAATATTTATTTTAAAAGAATTCTATACATGTATATGTAAGATATACATATACGTATATGTATTCTACTAAATATGTTTTTAAAATATAAATATATGTAGTCTCTTAACTCTTTAGAGAGAAACAGAAGCTTCCTTGAAATGGTTTGCTGGGGTTGGTTTTTATTTATAATATAATTTAAACAATTAATGAGTTTTTAATATGTAGGCATACTCATGACCATTGTTTCAGCATTTTATATTTAACTTATGTTATTATTTGGAATAAGTGATTAATAAAAGTGCACTTTATTGCTTTTTTTTTTTTAAAGATTTTATTTATTTGACAGAGAGAGACACAGTGAGAGAGGGAATATAAGCAGGAGGGGTGGGAGAGGGAGAAGCAGGCTTCCCGCCGAGCAGGGAGCCCGATGTGGGACTCGATCCCAGGACTCTGAGATCATGACCTGAGCCGAAGGCAGACGCTTAACGACTGAGCCACCCAGGCGCCCAAAAGTGCACTTTAAATGTTTAGATTCCCCATGTAACTTAGGGTCTTATGCTAGGTTCTTTGGGAATATACATTGATAAATAAATTGCTGAGTATTAGTTCTCTCATTTTCTCTGTGCTTAACTACTTTGGATTTAGAAACTCACAGAAATAAAAGTTCCATTAGCTATACAAGCACAGTTGATAACTTTGATATCAGAATTTCGTAAGTAAATTCCCATTTTGCTTTAAGAAATGACATGTAGTCACTGGTGAATTTGTACATCTGCCATGTGAATTTAGGAAGTCAGAAATAATATAAAATTTCAAAAGAAAAGCTTTTATTGGATTAAATAGAACTTTTCATGAAGTTCTTGAAAATGCTTTGTTTAAATTCTAGGATTTATTGTTAAGTCTGTTGTAAAGTTTTGCTTTGATTATCATTTTGACATATGATAATGTTATGTTAATGTTGACTCTGGACACTTCAAACTTTTTTATATAAATACTAGAAAGGAATTACTGCTTACTTTGTGGTACAGACAGCATAAATTTTTTTTTCAGGATTTAGACATGTGATACATGCAGTATTTGGACTCAGCTCCTTAGATGGACTTGGCTCTCTCTGTAAAGGTGATGCTGCCATTTTCATTGTGTGGCTTCCAAGCTTCCACCAAAGGAAGAGAGATCAGAGGTTGATGGGAAAAATTTCAGAAACTAAGCTGATTCTGCCATATATTTTTAGCCAGAATATTTTATTTTATTTTAGATTTATTTATTCGAGAGAGAGCGAAAGCATGTGTGTACGCACAGGGTTGAGGGGCGAGGGGCAGAGGGAGAGGGAAAGAGAGTCTCAAGCAGACACCCCACTGAGCGCGGAGCCTGAGGCAGGGTCAGTCTCACAACCCTGAGATCACCACCTGAGCCGAAACCAAGAGTTGGATGCCCAACCAACTGTGCCACCCAGGTGTCCCTAGCCAGAATATTTTAAATGACTCTATCAAATTGCAAGAGGCTGAGATTGAGAATTTAGCAGTATTCTAAGGCAGGAAAAAAGCACACAAATATTAGTGGGCACTGGCAGTCTTTTTCATGTTTTATATTTATAATTCATCTTTCTCAAATTTCTATGAGTTCCTCCTTTTTTCCACCCCTTGGGGTATTCTCCAGGATTTCATCCTGTTTTATTGTTCCTTTGCTTCTTTCTTTTTCTTGGGCAGCTTATATACTTTTGAATCTTAACTACTATTACATTCTGATAATTCAAATTTATATCTCTAGCTCTGACTTCTGACTTACACATCCATCCGCTTGATAGATGTAGCTAATTGGATCTTTACAGGCATTTCAAACCCAACATTTCCAACTTCTTTTCTCTTACTTTCCCCCCTCCCTCAAACCTCATCCCTAATGTGTTTCTCCTCCTTTATTTACATTTGCAGTTCTGATATTACCATGTACCAAACTCCCCAAGCTAGAAATCTCGAAGTAATCCTAGATTCCTCTCTCTCTCACCTCCCACTCATCTAATTAATCACCAAGTTTAAGTAGGTTTTATCACCTAAATATTTCTTCAATCTATCCCATCTTTTTCTTTCTAATTTCTACTATTCTATTTCAGATTCTTGTCATCTCTTGCTTCAACTCTGACAATAACTTTGCTTCCAGTCTTGCTTTCTTCAAATCCATCCTCCTTACTGTAGCCTGTGGTGGTTTATGAGAAACGCACATTGAACATGGCATTCTCTTATTCAAACCTTTCCGATTGCCTCAATGATGTACCTAACTTTCCATTTCCCTCTTTGGACCCTATGCTTTCCCTTCCAGAATTACATAATCTCTTACTTTCCCATATATATCCTTACCTGTTTTATACTTTGGAGTCCTTGATCAGAGCCTTTGACTATATGATCATTCTGTTGATAGTTTTCTTAAAATGCTTTTCCCACCTTTCTTTACCTCATTGACTTTTAGTAATTTTTCAATACTCAGCTAAAGCATATTCTCCTCATCTCTGGCCTTCCATTGACCCATACATTTTTGCCTAATTATAAACTCCTCAAGAGCAAGGATCATGTTTTATTCATCTCTATATTAGCATTTAGCATGTGGCTTACAAATAGCAAGTGCCTCCCTTCCTGCTCCCTGCCACCCCCCCAAATACAAAAAGAATTTAACCTTTAAGGATATTTGATTGCTCTGTTTGGATTGTTAGAGTATATGTGCTTTTAAAACCATAATCAGATTTCTTTTAGTGAAGAAAAATAAACTAATGTTCATCTGTAATTGATAGCTTATTTTTTCTTCTGACCATACTAGAATGAAGAATTACTAGCTAAGAAAAGGAGTATATTTTCTCAAACACTAGGGTTTGTGGAGAAGTTGCATAACTTGAGAGTAGAGTAAGCACACATAGTTATTACAGACCACATGGCATGTGCTTTATTGCCGAGAAGGCTTTTACGAAGATCCACTCCTCTCAAAGAGTTAATTTGCTTATTGTTTTTAGTGATTGGAGATGAAATAGGTAGAACCAAAATGTAGAAAACTGTGCCAGTAATGCCTATTTGGTTGAGTTGAGTCCTTTTAAATATTCTGCCTTATTCCACAAAGTATTTAAAGTAAGAGGTCCATTTTGTATATTCTAACAACTTTGGAATATTTCTGTTTAGAGTAGAGTTTTCTAAATATTTTGATATCAGTTGAAATTATATTTTTTGTTTATTCCTTTAAAAGTTTAGTGCGGGGGTGCCTGGGTGGCTCAGTCGGTTAGGTGTCTGCCTTCAGCTCAGGTCATGATCCCAGGGTCCTGGGATTGAGCCCCGCATTGGGCTCCCTGCTCAGCAGGAAGCCTGCTTCTCCCTCTCCCACTCCCCCCGCTTGTGTTCCCTCTCTCGCTGTGTCTCTCTCTGTCAAATAAATAAATAAAATCTTTGAAAAAATAAAATAAAATAGAAGTTTAGCATTGACAAAAATATTTTGAAATATTCTTTATAAATATTCCTCATTTTCATAGTTTTTCTTGTTCCACTCTGCTTTTACTATATAGAATTCTTAACATTCAAAAGAGATGTAGTCTGAGACTCTAGGTGCCACTATAATATGAACTAGTCCTCATTCTTTAATAGATCTAAAACTTCTTACGGCTGTAGGAACCATAACTTTCTTTGAGATCACTTTACTTTCATGATGAGCACTAATGATTGGCTTTTGAGAAAGACCATGTTTTCATTTAAAAAAATAGCAAATTTTTATAGAATTCATTGAGACTAGTATAAGATAATAAAGCTCTTTTGCCTTGCTGAGTGAGTGACTGGACTCACTAGCTAAATGACTGACTATAAAACTGTCATAGTTCTTTACTAATAGTTAAAAATCATAAAAATCAGTGGTCTACTTCATCTTATTTTTGAAGTATTCAGGAGGTAGAAGCAATAAAGAGAATTCTGAGTGGAAGTCCTGTTTTACATTAGATTAAACTCCCTAAAGCATGGTTTTCTTTCTTTCTTTTTTTTTTAAGATTTTATTTATTTATTTGTCAGAGAGAGAGAGACGGAGAGAGCACAAGCAGGGAGAGTGGCAGGCAGAGGGAGAAGCAGGCTCCCTGCTGAGCAAGGAGCTTGATGCAGGACTCGATCCCAGGACCCTGGGATCATGACCTGAGCCGAAGGCAGATGCTTAACTCACTGAGCCACCCAGGTGCCCCTGAAGCATGGTTTTCTTATTGTTATCCATCTTAAAATTCTTCACTGACTCTTTCAATTTAGGATGATAAAGTCAGTAGACTAGCACCCCATGGTTCTTCTACAGGTTGCTCTTCACTTGTTTTTCCAAACTAAATTTGAACATTTAAAAATCATTCAAATCAATAAAAAAAAAAAAATCATTTAAAAAATAATGTTGACTATGTACTGGGTACTGTACTATGCTTTTAGGATATAATGCTAAATAAGAAACCATGATCCCCATCCTCATAGACTTGTCTAATTGCTTCAGTTTAACTGATTTGTATGATTTAAACCTAGCATGTGTAGTTCTGCCTTTTTACCTTTGTTTATGTAATTCTTTTTCCCAGAAAATCCTTCCCCCTCAACATACTCAAATTTTATCCATATTTCAAATCTCAGCTCTGGTGATATCTCTACTATGACTATTCTCCTTGTTCATATCAGGTCATTTTAGTGTCTTCTGAATGGCCGTGGCGACTAATACATATTGTTTGCTTATGACTTTCACTTATAATTATTTATAAATACTAAATTTTAACTTTTCATGTGTGTATTTCCCCAGATATCCTATAAGGCTTTGGATGGCCAGGCTGTCTTCTGGCCCCTCCCCCAAATGATTCATGTCCCTCCCACATGCGGAATACACTCCCTTCCTTCCAAGTTTCCTGAAAGTCTTATCCCATTATGCACCACATCACAGTCCAGAATCTCTTCATCAAAACAGATCAAGGTGTATGTGAGGCTCTTCAAGTATAGTTGCTTAAGTACAATTCCTCAAGAACAATTTCTCTGAATCTGAAGACCTGTGAACTAAAGAGACAAGTTATCTAGCCCCCCTCCCACCCCCATGCATACCACCTATACACCCAACATACACTGATGGGACAGGTATAGGATAATTGCTATAGACTTTCCTGTTCAAAAGTGGGAAAATGAGAGGCACAAAGGGGTCACCGGTCCATAATGATTTTGAAATTTGGGTGGGCAAACATTGGAGTTTCCTTGATTATATCAAAAGGCCTGGGAATAATTCTTTAGGGTTTCAGGCTTTGCCCTCTGAGTTTTTGTCCTCCCTTTGAGTCATTCTTCCTTTTTCATGAAATATATCATGAAATTTTGCATCTGAGTGGTTTTCTCAGTCTGCTTCCTGACAGTAGAATTTTGGAAGCCCAGTGGTCTCTTTACTTTGTACTGTAACTGTTCCTTTCAGTTCAGTTTAGCAGTGTTTGCTGCTGTTATTCTCTCAAAAGTTTTGTCCGCCTCCTCTGAATCATGTTGGGGTTTATTCCATAAGATAAAAGCCACATCTAAGAATCTCTTTAAAAAATGTGGACTTCTGCAGAGATATTGAGGTAAAATGTACTCAAGCTTTCTAGAGTGTCTATTGTTTGAGAGGATCTATGAAACACACCTTTAATCTTTTTAAAGGACTTTTTGTATAATTGATTAGTACTGTGAAGTACCACTCTTGATCTTTCTGGGGTCTTAAAAAGAGGTTTTGCAGTCACCCCTCAGCTTCATTTTTAGACCATGTACTGCCAATGCCTGGATTCAAACTCTGTTGGGAAGCTAGTCCTGACTTTAACGTCTTTTGCCATCTTGAGAAGCTGAGAATTTTCAAAACTATGTGTGTCTTGGTTTTGTTTGTTTGTTTGTTTAACAGTCCTTTCTTTAGATTAGTTTATCTCTCTTTTGCATTTTACAGTAAGTGGCAAAAAAAAAAAATAGGTAGCACTCACAACACTTTAACTTTGCTTGGAAATCTTAGTTAAATCACATAAATGTTCATTAAGGTACATTTCCTAGTTTCCACATTACTGAAGATAATGGCATTGTTAAGTTTCTACAACTACTTAACAAGAATCCTCCTTTCGGGGCGCCTGGGTGGCTCAGTCGTTAAGCGTCTGCCTTCGGCTCAGGTCATGATCCCGGGGTCCTGGGATCGAGTCCTGCGTCGGGCTCCCTGCTCCGCGGGAAGCCTGCTTCTCCCTCTCCCACTCCCCCTGCTTGTGTTCCTGCTCTCGCTATCTCTCTCTCTGTCAAATAAATAAATAAAAATCTTTAAGAATCCTCCTTTCTCCAATTTCCAAAAACATTTTCCTCACTTCCTCTTGAGCCCTTGTGGGAAGAATACTCAAAGTCCAGCTTTCTCCTAACAGTCTGTTCAAGGCAATTTAAGCTTTCTGTAACATGTTCCTCAAAATCTTTCTAACCTCTACCCACTGCCAAGTTCCAAAGCTACTCCTACATTTTTAGGTATTTATTATGGCAGTACCCCACTTTCATCTTTCAACATCTATACTAGTTACCTCTTCCTGTGTAACAAATTACCTCAAAACTTAGCAGCTGAAAGCAACAAACATTTATTGTCTTATAGTTCGAATGGGTCAGGAATCTTGGTGTGGCTTAACTGGCTCCTCTGCCTCAAGACCTCTTATGAGGTTGTTATGAAAGTGTCAGCTGAGGCTGTGGGGTCCGTTTGAAGGTTCCACCAAAGGACAGTCGGCTTCCTAGCTCATTCCTGTGGTTATTGGCAGAATTCAGGTCAGATCCTGTTGGCTAGAGGCCTTTTTTAGTTCCTTCCTAGTGGGCTTCTTTCATAGGGCAGTTGACAACATGGCTAGCTGGCTTCCCTCAGAGCAGAAGAGGGCTAGCAAGACAGAAACCAGAATCTTTTTGTAACCTAATTTTGGAAGCAACATCCCATCACTTTTGCCTTATTTTCTGTGTTAAAAGCAAATTATTAGGTACAGCCTATACATAATGGGAGGAAATTATACAAGACATGAATACCAGGAGGCAGGGATCATTGAAAGCCATCTTAGAAGCTATGTGATCTTTGGCCACTAATTGCATGTGATGGTGAATCTGCATTTACTGGATTTGAAAATTGGAAGTGTCTAGAGCACACCAGTGAAATAATATTTACATAACACATTTAAAAGAATCTTTACAACCTTGTAACTTACTGAGACTTGAAAATAATTTTAGGAGCTTAATTTCTCCATACAAACCAAGTTTTATTCCTACACAAATGTACCCCTTGTTCATATCCTCAAATGAAGTATGATGGAATATAAGACTTTTAGAGGGATTTTTGCAATCAAAGTACATCTAACTGTTGAACAAATGAATCAAGTGTTTTGTTTGCTTTTGCTCAGGTACTTATACATGTCAGTATTTACAGGGATGCAAGAAATTAAGTAAATGAGTCCACTTACCCTAGATTATTTCTGAGATAAAAGCTATTCCTTTACTTTTTAATGTAGTTTTGGAATGATGGTAGAAGAGGCAACATTGCTTACATTTTCAGTGCAGTAAACATAGGTAGTATGGGTCTAGGAGTAATTCTACAAACAAATACACATATGAAGAAAAATCCTACTAATTTTGGTATTAGAGGAAAGGGGGCTGGGGAGAATGGTTGCAATATCCTATTCTTGTCCTGGAAAAGTATATTTTCATCTAAAGACAGGAACCTCTGAAGCCTTTTTCTTTGCTAGTCATACTTCAATGTGTTCATTATTCCTGCCCCAAACTCTGTAACTCTTGGCACAGAAACTACTTTAGCAGACATGGCAGAGTGACCTGAAAAACAACAGTAATAACTTTTTTCCATAGATTATTTTAGTGTTAGTTGGTTCAAAATTTGGTTTTGAGTGATCTGATAAATATAGTGATGTTTATGTTGAAAATACATTTAAGTAAGTACATTTAAGTAACTTTTTCATTTATGGGTTATAGAAGTATCATTTTTCTTTCATGTTTCACAGAAAGTATGGTGGTTTGTTTTGTAGTTATGCTAGAGAAGCTTAAGGTGGAATAGAGGAAGAGAGTTTGTATAGATGACTAAAGCTAGTTATTTCAGAGTTGCAGCTAAATCTCTTACTAGATTTGTAATACTGAGAAAATTTGCCAACAACAATAACAATGTTATTAAATAATATTATGGATCTCCAACCATGTTTTAGAATACTATATAACAGTTTCTTTCTAAATTATCCCTAATATATAAAATTGTCTTTTTTTTTTTTCTTTTACAGGTAATATAACATTACAAAGCAAGATGGGTAATATCACAGTAGGTATGTACTAAGCTGCTGGTTGGTAAATTTTGCATCCTTTAAAAAATAGCTATATTTGTGGTATTTTATTAGGGTAAATAAAATCTGAAGTTTAGCTGATGAACCCAATAGGATTCTGATATGCAAGTCAAATATAGGTAGACCCAATGTATGAATACATAAAATTATTTCTGGAAATTCATTGACTCATCATCCTATAAATGTCTAATTATAGATTTGGTATCAATAAAGTTTGAATTCTGATTTCATCACTTTCTATACATGGGCTAATTACATAACTTCTCTGTGCTTCAATTTCCACATCTGAAAGAAATAGTAGTTAAGTACCTATCATATAGGGTTATTGGAAGAAGTGAGATCATATATATAAAGTACTTTAGCACAGTGTCTGACATATAGTAAAGATTCAATAAATAATAGTCATTTTTATTATTGTTCTAATCCTAAGCCAGAACTAATAGTGGCTAATGGTACCTTAGACCTCATCACTACATGTGATGCTGTGCCTGTGGGAGAAAAAGTTCAGATTTCCAAATAGTTTAGATAGAGTTTTTCCTCTGTCCTAAGTAGCACCTGCTTACCTATTAGGCAAAGGCGCACTCTAAACCCTAAAAGTGGTGGTGGTTTTTAGGTCTTAGAGGGTTGGGGGTGGAGATGGGAAACTAAGATCTTTGTGGGGAAGCTGTGGCTTATTGCCGGTACGAACGCCCAGGGCCTCCCGGCTCTGTCCTTTTGACAGTTTACATTTTTCCTTTCTTTGTACTGATTGAAACAGTGAACATGTTCAATAGTCCTTTTCACCATCACTCCTGAATTTTCTGGCTTAAAGTAATATCTTTTTTAAAATTTTCAAGAGATTGAAACTTTTTTGTTCAGTAAGAGATTAAGTTGAAAATAAAGGCTTCTTAAGTGATAGTTTTAAATCATATTAACTAAGACATGACAGAAGGATTTACCTGTTTCCGGTGGGAAATCCAGCTTACTGTTGACTGTTCAGGCCATTTCATCAGAGGACACATCTAGGGATGGTAAGGGAAATTTCTAGTGTGAACAAAAAGGTACAGTGGTGAGAAGCTGAGCTCGCTGGGGAGAGAAAATGCTAGACATGGGCAGAGTTTGTAGCAATAAGGCAAGGGAGGAAAAGGAGGAGAATGTTGCAAATTGGGAGGCACAGGGAATTTCACTACCAACTAGAAGGCCCTTTAGGCAGATATGAATTTGAGGAATACTTGTAATATGATATAATACAATAATGCTAGTGTTATTCTTGGATGTAAATATGGGAACATAAATGGAAAACCATTCTCTCTAAAATTGGAAATAAATGGTTATTTATCCATACTGGAAAAGAATTGTAATAGCAGTAATGTATATATTTGAAGATGGTTTCAAATTCTGTATGAATGATTAACATTATGAATTCTTTTTAATTTTCTATATGAACTTTTTCTTTTTCCCACTATTAAGTACTAGAGGGATTTTCAGACAAAATGTTTTTTTTTCTTAGATAAATCTCTGTCCACTCAAAGAAAATGACCTGAGTCCACTGTTAAGAAAATTATAAGGGTGCCTGGGTGGCTCAGTCGATTGAACGTCCAACTCTTGGTTTTGGCTCGGGTAGTGATCCTTGGGGTCGTAGGATAGAGCCCTGTGTTGGGCTCCGTGGTTGGCAGGGAATCTGCTTGGAGAGTCTTTCCCTCTGCCTCTCCCCTCACTTGCATGTGTGCATGCTCTCTCTCTCTCTTGCTCGCTCTCTCTCAAGTGAATAAATAAATCTTAAAAAAAAAAAAGAAAGAAATATAATTGACCACAATTATAGAAGTAGTTAATGACCTTTATAATTTTCTTTAGCAAAACATAAATTGTGTCTGTAGTTTTAGGTTCTTAAAAATCCACAAATATGTGAAGGTAAATAAAGGTTGAATTCTTATTTTATAAACATGGTTGATAAATTTGGAGTTTTATTTTGGAAGAATCTCTTAAAATAAGAGAAAATGTATACATTTGTTAAGTTACCATATTTTGATCTGTTGTAATATGGAAAAACATGGACTTTAGAAGTAGATTTGATTGTGAATTTTGGTCCTACCACCTATTAGCTGTGTGACTCTGATCAAATTAGCCTCTCTGAGTTTGCATTTTTACACATAAAATGGATACCACTTATATACACAAGGTTGTGAAGATATTAAATAACGTAGTACTAATAGCCTACTGTTGACCAGAGGCCTTAACCAATAATACAAGCTGTCAATTAACACATATTTTCTATGTTATATATATTAAATACTGTATTATTATAATAAAGTAAGCAAGAGAAAAGAAATGTTAAGAAAATCATAAGGAAGAGAAAATAGATGTATAGTACGGTACTGTATATTTGTCCAAAAAAATCCACTTATGAGTGGACTCAACAGTTCAAACCTGTGTTGTTCAAGGGTCAACGGTCTAAAGTACAGCCCAATGAATGATAGTTATTCAATAAACTATCCTTCTCTTTCCTCTTCAGGTTTATTATCTATAATATAAAACTAGTAAGCCACTATGTTTTAACCTTAATTGTGAAGGAAATATTCATTTCATATATTCCTTTATTTCTTTCAATATCTCTATTAAGACTTTGGAATAAAGATATAAATTATGTCTCTACTGCTCTCAACATTGTGTTAATGTTTGAAGACAGTCTTGAGTATAGCAGTAACTAGTCAACATCTATTTATTGAGTACCTACTCTCTATCAGGAACTCTTTTAGGTACTAGGGAATATTATGATCAACAAGACATAGTCTCCATGCTCACCTTTGGCCTGAGAGGAAAGACAATAAGCATGTAAATAACCAAAGATAACTTCAGATTGTGCAATGAATAAGTAAGAGAGGGAAATGGGATAGAGAGTAGGGAAAAGAAAGCTACTGCATTTAGCAATCAGGGAGGGTCTGAAGAAGGGATATTTGAACTAAAGCCAGAATAATGGGAAAGAGGCTCATAAAATTCTGGATGCAGAGCTCCCCAGATAGAGGAAAAGCCAGTGTAAGCCCTGAAAATGGAATGAATCTACATTTTCAAGGTATAGAAGGAGAACTTGGGGAGAGTCGTGGGAGATGAGCTAAGTGAGGGCTAGATCATAGGACTTTATAGACATTGTAAGAATAGGGACTTAATTCCAACTACAACAGGTGTTAGCAGGGGAGTAATATATAATTTACATTTTAAAAGAGCAACCAAGATGTTTTTCTGTAATGTACCAAAGGGTGTAGAAGTTCAAGCAGGCAACTAGAAAGCTTAATTTGTTTATTCTGTTGATGGATACCTGGGCTGTGTCTAGTTTTTGGCAATTGTAAACAAATTTTCTATGAACGTTCTTAGACAAGTCATTTTATGGAGAGCTATATGGATTATATATATATGTATATAAAATATACATATGTATATATAAAAATACATACACATTTATATGTATGTATTTTTCTCCTCTAGGGTAAATGCCTAGGAATAGAATTGCTGATTTGAGTATGCATGATAAACTACCAGTCTTTTCCCTAAAGTTATATTTTACACTTCATTCTATAGTGTATGAGAATTCTAATTGTTCCACATCCTCACCAACATTTTTATTATCAGTCTTTTAATTTTACCCATTCTGGTGTGTGTACAGTGGTTTTCCTATGGTATAATTTACATTTCCCTGGTGACTAATGATGTTCAGTACTTTTTCATGTGCTTATTGGTTATTAGTATATCTTTCTTTTTGAAGTTTTGTTCAGATCTTTTGCCCATTTATTTTTCAATTGGATTATTTGTCTTTTTATTATTGAATTGGAGGAGTTGTTTATATATTCTGGGAACAACCCTTTGTCAGATATTGTGTTTCCATATTTCCTCTCAGTCTGTGGCTTGCCTGTTCATTTTCTTAATAGTGTATTTTGATGGGAAGATTTCTATTTTGATGAAGTCTGATTTACCGATTATTTTTATGGTTATTGATTTCTGTGTCCTGAGAAATCTTTGTTCTGCCTTCAATCATAAAGCTGTTCTCTTGTTTTCCTCTAGAACCTTTACAATTTTTGCTTTCACCTTTGATCTATCTCTAATTTTTTGTGTTTAGTGTGAGTTAGGAATCAAGATGTTTTTCCCCATATGGATGTTCTAGTTATTACATCACCATTTGTTGAAAAATCTTTCATTCTCCAATGTATTATTTCAGCATCTTTGTCTAGAATCAAGTGACTATATAAGTTAATAGATATTTTATTATTGTATTAATACTTTCTGTTTTATCTGGTTTTACATTTGGTAAGTGGTATTTTCAAGAAATTTGTCTATTTTATCAAATTGTCAAATTTGTTCACATAATGTTGTGCAAAGTATTCCCTTATACTCCTTTTTATGCCTATAGGTTGTATAGGGATTTCTTTTCTTTTTTTTTTTTTTTAAGATTTTATTTATTTATTTGACAGAGAGACACAGCGAGAGAGGGAACACAAGCAGGGGGAGTGGGAGAGGGAGAAGCAGGCTTCCCGCCAAGCAGGGAGCCCGATGCGGGGCTTGATCCCAGGACCCTGGGACCATGACCTGAGCCAAAGGCAGACGCTTAACGACTGAGCCACCCAGGCGCCCTGTATAGGGATACTTCTTTCCTCTTCATTCCTGATATTGATACTTGTATTCTCTTTTTCTTGATTAATACAGCTAGACTTTATAATTTTGCTAATCGTTTCAAAGAACCAACTTTTCACTTAGTATCTCTATTGTTCTAATGTATTGATTGATTTCTTCTCTTTATTATGTTCTTTTATTTACTTTGAGTTTCCTTGCTCTTCTTTTTCTAGCTTCTTCAGGTAAAACATTAGGTCATTGATTGTAGACTTTTTTTTTTTATTTGGGGGATTTTCTTTGTTAATATTAGCATTTAAATTACAAGTCTGTTAAAAGCAGTGTATTCCCCACATTTTGAAATGTTGCAATTTTTTTTTCTTCTATAATTTGGCTATTGTAAATAATGCTTCAGTAAACATAGGGGTGCATATATACCTTTTAATTAGTGTTTTTTAATTAAGTTTTTATTTTAATTCCAGTGTAGTTAACATGTAGTGTTAAATTAGTTTCAGCTGTACAATATAGTGATTTAACAATTTCATACATCACCCAGTACTCATCATGATAAGTGCCCTCCTTAATTTCCATGACCTATTTCACCCATACCTCCACAGACCTCCCCTCTGGTAACCATCAGTTTGTTCTCTATAATGAAGAGTCTATTTCTTGGTTTGTCTCTTTTTTTTTTCTTTACATAGGTCCATGTATGGATCCAACATAAATCCATCCTTGTTGCAAGTGGCAAGATTTCTTTAATAAGTTTTATGTGTACAATATAGTGATTCAGTAATTCCATATATTACTAAGTGCTCATCATGGCAAGTGTACTCTTAATTCCCTTCACCTATTTCACCCATCCCTCCACCTATCTCCCCTCTTGTTACCATCAGTTTGTTCTGTATAGTTAAGAGTCTGTTTTTACATTTGTCTTTTTTCTTTGTTTCATTTTTTTTTTGTCTAAATTCCACATATGAGTGAAATCATCTGCTATTTGTCTTTCTCTGACTGACTTATTTCACTTAGCATAATACTCTCTAGCTCCAACCATGTTGTTGCAAATGGTAAGATTTCATTCTTTTTTATGGTTGGATAATATTCTATGGTATACCATATCTTCTTTATCCATCCGTCGATGGACATTTGGGTTGCTTCCATAACTTAGCTACTGTAAATAATGCTGCACTAAACACGGGGATGTGTAGTGTGTATATATCCCTTAGAATTAGTGTTTTCATATTCTTTGGGTAAATACCTACTAGTGTGATTGATGGATCATATGGTAGCTCTATTTTTAATTTTTTGAGGAACCTCTGCACTGTCTTCCACAGTGCCTGCACCAGTTTGCATTCCCACTGACAGTGCAAGAGAGTTCCTTTTTCTCTTATCCTCACCATTACTTGTTGTTTCTTGTGTTTTTTATTTTAGCCATTCTGACAGGTATAAGGTGATTATCTCATTGTGCTTTTGATTTGCATTTCCCTGATAATGATGTTGAGCGTCTTTTCATGTGTCTGTTGGCCATCTGGATGTCTTGTTTGAAGAAGTGTCTGTTCATGTCTTCTGCCCATTTTTAAATTGGATTATTTGTTTTTTTGGTGTTGAATTGTAGAAGTTCTCTATATATTTTGGATACTAACTCTTTATTGGGTAAGTCATTTGCAAATATCTTCTCCCATTCAGTAGGTTGCCATTTAGTTTTATTGGTTGTTTCCTTTGCTGTGCAGAAGCTTTTTATTTTGATGTAGTCCCAATAGTTTAATTTTTTATTATTTCCCTTGCCTCAGGAGACATATCTAGAAAAATGTTGCTACAGCTGATGTGAGAGAAATTACTGCCTGTGCTCCCTTCTAGGATTTTCATGGTTTCAGGTCTTACATTTAGGTCTTTCATTCATTTGGAATTTGTTTTTGTGTTTGGTGTAAGAAAGTGGTCCGGTTTCATTCTTTTGCATGTAGCTGTCCTGTTTTCTCAACACCATTTACTGAAGAGACTGTATTTTTCCCATCGGATATTCTTTCTAGTTTTGTTGAAGATTAATTGGCCATATAATTGTGGGTTTATTTCTGGGCTTTCTATTCTGTTCCATTGATCTATGTGTCTGTTTTTGTGCCACTACCATACTATTTGATTACTACAGATTTGTAATATAACTTAAAGTCTAGAATTGTGATACCTGAAGTTTTGCTTTTCTTTTTAAAGACTGTTTGGCTTTACTAGGGGTCTTTTGTGGTTCCATACATATTTTAGGATTGTTCTAGTTCTATGAAATGTTGCATTTTTAAAAATCATCCCTTAGAGGATTTTTAATTTTACTTTTCATTTCTTCTTTGATCCATAGAAGTGTGTTGTTGAATTTTCATATATTTAAGATTTTTATAGATCTCTTATTTTATTGATTTCTAATTAAATTCCATTCTGGTCAGAGAAAATACTTTGTGTGATTTCAGGGTTGTTGTTGTTTTTACATTTATTGCAATTTATTTTATCACCCAGCATATGGTTTTATCTTGTAAATTTTCATATCACATGCCTTTGAAATGAGTGTATAATATAATAAATTATTTTTGTTGTTTAGTTCTATCAGTTGCTGAGAGAGAAGTGTCAAATTTTTCAATGAATTCTGTCAGCTTTCATTTAGCTTTTGAATCCCTGTTATTTATGATATTCATATTCATGATTGTTATGGTTTCCTGATGAATTAACCCTTTTGTCATTATAAAATGCCCTGCTTTATCTCAAGTAATACTCTCTGTCCTGAATTAACTTCATCTAATGATAAAAACACTCTTCCCTTCTTATGCTTAATATTAGTAATAATAAAAGCACTCTTGCCTTCTTATGCTTAATGTTAGCATGGTATATTTTTCTATTCATTTACTCTCAATCTATCTTTATGTTTAAAAAGCATCTTTTGTAAACAACATGGTTGGCACTTACTTTTTAAAGTTCATTTTGCAAAATCTTTGTCTTTTAATTGGAGGGTGTAGTCCATTAACATTTAATATAATTATTGATATGGTTGGATATGGATATACCACTTTATTTTATTTTGTCTCTTCTATTTTTTGTTTTTTTTCTTCTTTTTGCATTAATTCGATATATTTCAGAATTCATTTTAATTTTCCTTTTGACTTTTTAGCTATACCTTTTTGCATTACTTTTTAGCAGTTTCTAGTGATTTCACTATAGAAACTTAACTTTTCACAGTCTATTTAGAATTAATATTATGCCACTTCATATTATGTCAAATAGATTCATTTACCTACTCCTGTCCTTTGTAGTATAGGTTGTCTTACACCAACATAAATTATAAATCCTTTAATATACTGATATGATTTTTGCTTTATATTATCACGTATAATATCATGTATTTTTTTTAAAGATTTTATTTATCTATTTGTCAGAGAGAGAGCACAAGCAGGGGGAGCAGCAGCAGAGGAAGAAGCAGACTCCCTATTGAGCAAGGAGCCCAATGCAGGACTTTTTTTTTTTTTTTAAGATTTTATTTATTTGACAGAGAGAGGCACAGTGAGAGGGGGACACAAGCAGGGGGAGTGGTAAAGGGAGAAGCAGGCTTCACTCTGAGCAGAGAGCCCACTGCGGGGCTCGATCCCAGGACCCTGGGATCATGACCTGAGCCAAAGGCAGACGCTTAATGACTGAGCCACCCAGGTGCACCCCCCCCTCAATGCAGGACTTTATTCCAGGACCCTGAGATCATGACCTGAGTTGAAGGCAGATGCTTAACCAACTGAGCCACCCAGGCGTCCCTATCACATGTATCTTAAAGAATTTAAGAGGGAAAATAATTTTTTTCCTAGTATTCTATTTCCTAGATATATTTACCATTTCCAGTATTCTTCATTTCTTCCTGAAGATAAGAGTTTACTATTGGTATCATTTCCTTAGCATTTGTTATAGTCTAGGTCTGCTAACAATGAATTCTCTTAGTTTTTTTAATCTAAAAATGTCTTTATTTTTGCCTTCTTGGGTTTGCTTGTTTGTTGTTTGTTTTTCTTAGAGAGGGAGGGGCTGAAGGAGAAGGAGAGAGAGAATCTTAAGAGGCTCCATGGCTAGCATGGAGCTCAACGCAGAGCTTGATCTCACAACCCTGAGATCATGACCTGATTCGAAGTCAAGAGTCAGAGCCTTAACCAACTGAGCCACCCAAGTGTCCTATTTTGTCTTCTTTTTGAAGGATATTATCACTGGGTACATAATTCTCAGTTGGCTGATTTTTTTTTTAAGTATAAATAAAATATAAATCCGGATAAAAGACAAGTAACAAACTAGAAAGTTATCTGATATATATCCATACACACACATAGGGGTGTGTGTGTATGAGTTTATGACAAATGAAAATAAAAGGAACACTCAGTGACAACATGGACAAACATGAACAAGCAGTTCACAAGAGAAATAACCAGTACACATATATAATATTGTTCCTTTTTTTTTTTAAAGATTTTATTTATTTATTTGACAGCAGCAGAGGGAGAGGGAGAAGCAGACTCCCCGCTGAGCAGGGAGCCCAATGCGGGGCTCAATCCCAGGGTCCTGGGATCATGACCTGAGCCAAAGACAGACACTTGACCGACTGAGCCACCTAGGCACCCCTTCACATTTTATTAAACGAAAAAAAATAAAATAAAACATTGTACTATTATTTCATATGTGTACACTTATAGTGAGTATTAAATCAGAAAAGGTAAGGAGGGAAAAGAGGAGAGGGCAGAGCACAGCAAAAATTATCCAAAACTTAAATTGAATTCAAAGTTGTTTGGGTCCTGTTATAGGTTTTTTACTTTGAATATATCTGGACCTAAAAGTTACTGATTTGTGGAAATACATCCCATTTCTGCTGACACCCAGAGCAGGAGATATCATACAATTTTTCAAGAACCCACTTGTGCTCCTTTATAAGCAAACAAACACTGCTAATTTTTTGTTTAATAGGAACATACAGCTTAGGAGGTTAAACAAACAAAAATGTGGTGACATAATCTAAGCAAGTCCGCAAAGTCCTAGTTATATACTTGATAATGTGCTATTTCTCACTTTAATAAATCTGGTGGAAGCATCTCCATTACCCCTAGAAAATAGTGAGCAGTCAGGGTCAGTGAAAAGTTAGAACTACCCTAAGACAACTTTTTTCATTTCTATAAGCAAGAATTTAATATCTATCTGTATACTACTAAGGCCTTAGGAAAAGAACTAATTTCAGTAAATTGGTAAATCTCTTTGTCTTAAACAGAATTAAATTTTACTTTTTGGAGGGGGGAGAGCAGGGGAGAGCTTATTTCCTCAAAACAAGATGTTTTGCTCTAGGAGTCTGCAGATTTTGTCTGTAAAGAGCCAGATATTAAGTATTTTTGTCTCTGGGCCACACAGTCTGTCTCTACTATGCAACTCTCTCATTTTAACACAAAGCAGTCATTGACAGTACACAAACAAATGGATGTGTCTATGTTTCAGTAAAACTTCATTAATAAAAATAGGAGGGTGGCTGTAGTTTGCCATCCCTGCTATGAGCCTAAAAACCATTGTTGTCATGAGTCTGGTGAAATTTTGGATATGATGCCTTAATCCCAAAGGTGATAAGCATAATGTTTATTTGAAGTTTCTTAATGCTTGGCTTGTGTTTTTCATAAAAGGTTTGCCGGAGAAAATTGAAGGCTACTCTGCCATGATAACCTAATTAAAGTCTACTGAGTAACTTGGATTTTGAGGAATTGAGATTAGCAAAAGCAAATTAGTTATAAAGAAATAAAAAGTGATTTGTAGGAACTTGAGAGGAAATTTTATTAGAATAGCAGAGGCTTCAAAATATTAGAATGGGTGTTGAGAAAAAGTTATATAATATTATCAAGTTTAGAATATTAGAATCATCACTTGAGATGATTTAGGTATTATTCTATCCGATTTCAAGAAAATTTTTCCCATGATTCTTTTATTAAGAAGAATATTTATAATTCAGGTAAAAGGAGTTTAGATAATATAATTGATCAGGTTCTTAAGTAATCTCATCAGTCATTTGGATGTTGTATACACATTATAATCTACCTCCCCAAACCCTGTTCTTCCTAATTTCCATAACACTCTCTCTCAGAAGCTGAGTGCTATAAAAAATTTGATTGTGTATATCAAAACCATGATTTTCCTTGGACTCATATTTTAAAAAATAATGTCTTTTTTCTGGAATTACCAGATCATCCATTTAAAATGAATCAGCAGGGGCACCTGGGTAGCTCAGTCAGTTGGGCACCTGACTCTTGGTTCTGGCTCAGGTCATGATCTCATGGGTCATGCAATAGAGGCCCCCGTTGGATCTGCCCTCAGTGTGGAGTCTGCTTGAAGATTCTCAACCTCTGCCTCTCCCACCGCTCATGAGCGTGCTCTCTCTCTCTCTCTCAAATAAATAAATAAATCTTTAAAAATAAAATAAAATGAGACAACAGTAGAAAGCAAAGCTTGGTAATAGATAGCAGTAGGATTGGATTACTAATAGAGTTGCTTACCTAGCTTTACTTTCTCTGCCCTATGTTGCCTCTTCTGGAAGGCACTGCCAGAAGCTATATACTGGTAATTTTATCTTTAAAAAAAGAATATCTTCATGTTTGGAGCAGAAGGTGGGGTGGCTTGCCTTGTGTGTCCCTCGTAAGCCCAGCCTCCTAATATTCCCTCCCTAATACAGAATACCTAGGCAGGATACTTAGAAAACTTTACTTAAAATGACCTTACAGTTCTGCATTTGCAAATCCTTTACGTCCTGTTTGTGAAATCGGTTCCTTGTTCTTGTAATTAGTGTAATTTTGGAAGTGTAGGAATTAAGTTGCAGAAATGAGGAAATATCTTTTGTGTTGCTGTTCCTTACTATCTACATGTTGAAACTTGAAGTAAAATGGTAAAAATTCAGAAGAACTTTCTGAACATGTTTGACTGATTTAAAAGAATTCTCCCTTTATCTGAAAGTTTAGAATTCTAACCTTTCAAGTAGTTGTTATTCTCTACTGTTAGCTAAATGTATATTACAAATATCTCAGTTTTTCATTGTATGTAGTGATTACCTAGTAGTTAACATCAGTTTTTTCTCTATTGTATGTATGATTTTCGAGGATAACTCAGTGGTCTCTATGAGACCAACCAGATCCTTGTCCAAAATTGATTTTTTTTATTTTATTATGTTAATCACCATACATTACATCATTAGTTTTTGATGTAGTGTTCCATGATTCATTGTTTGCATATAACACCCAGTGCTCCATTCAGTATGTGCCCTCTTTAATACCCATCACCAGGCTAACCCATCCCCCCCACCCCCCTCCCCTCTAGAACCCTCAGTTTGTTTTTCAAAGTCCATAGTCTCTCATGGTTCGTCTCCCTCTCCGATTTCCCCCCTTCATGTTTCCCTTCCTACTGTCTTCTTTTTTTTTTTTTAATATAATATATTATTTGTTTCAGAGGTACAGGTCTGTGATTCAACAGTCTTAGACAATTCACAGTGCTCACCATAGCACATACCCTCCCCAATGTGCATCACCCAGCCACCCCATCCCTCCCACCCCCCACCATTCCAGCAACCCTGTTTGTTTCCTGAGATTAAGAATTCCTCATATCAGTGAGATCATATGATACACATATTTCTCTGATTGACTTATTTTACTCAGCATAATACCCTCCAGTTCCATCCACGTCGTTGCAAATGGCAAGATTTCATTCCTTTTGATGGCTGCATAATATTCCATTGTATATATATACCACATCTTCTTTATCCATTCATCTGTTGATGGACGTCTTGGCTCTTTCTATAGTTTGGCTATTGTGGACATTGCTGCTATAAACATCGGGGTGCACGTACCCCTTTGGATCCCTACATTTGTATCTTTGGGGTAAATACCCAGTAGTGCAATTGCTGGTTTATATGGTAGCTCTATTTTCAACTTTTTGAGGAATCTCCATACGGTTTTCCAGAGTGGCTGCAACAGCTTGCATTCCCACCAACAGTGTAGGACGGTTCCCCTTTCTCCGCATCCCTGCCAGCATCTGTCGTTTCCTGACGTGGTAATTTTAGCCATTCTAACTGGTGTGAGGTGGTATCTCATTGAGGTTTTGATTTGGATTTCCCTGATGCCGAGTGATGTTGAACACTTTTTCATGTGTCTGTTGGCCATTTGGATGTCTTCTTTGGAAAAATGTCTGTTCATGTCTTCTGCCCATTTCTTGATTGGATTATTTCTTCTTTGGGTGTTGAGTTTGATAAGTTCTTTATAGATTTTGGATACTAGCCCTTTATCTGATATGTCATTTGCAAATATCTTCTCCCATTCTGTAGGTTGTCTTTTGGTTTTGTCAACTGTTATCTTTTGCTATGCAAATGCTTTTTATCTTGATGAAGTCCCAATAGTTCATTTTTGCCCTTGCTTCCCTTGCCTTTGGCGATGTTTCTAGGAAGAAGTTGCTGCAGCTGAGGTCGAAGAGGTTGCTGCCTTTGTTCTCCTCTAGGATTTTGATGGACTCCTGTCTCACATTGAGGTCTTTCAACCATTTTGAGTCTATTTTTGTGTGTGGTGTAAGGAAATGGTCCAGTTTCATTCTTCTGCATGTGGTGGTTCATTTTTCCCAACACCATTTGTTGAAGAGACTGTCTATTTTGCATTGGACATTCTTTCCTGCTTTCTCGAAGATTACTTGACCATAGAGCTGAGGGTCCATTTCTGGGCTCTCTATTCTATTCATTGATCTATGTGTCTGTTTTTGTGCCAGTACCATACTGTCTTGATGATGACAGCTTTGTAATAGAGCTGGAAGTCCGGAATTGTGATGCCACCAGCTTTGCTTTTCTTTTTCAACATTCCTCTGGCTATCCGGGGTCTTTTCTGGTTCCATACAAATTTTAGGATTATTTGTTCCATTTCTTTGAAAAAAGTGGATGGTATTTTGATAGGGATTGCATTAAATGTGTAGATTGCTCTAGGTAGCATTGACATCTTCACAATATTTGTTCTTCCAATCCATGAGCATGGAACGTTTTTCCATTTCTTTGTGTCTTCCTCAGTTTCTTTCATGAGTATTTTATAGTTTTCTGAGTACAGATTCCTTGCCTCTTTGGTTAGATTTATTCCTAGGTATCTTATGGTTTTGGGTGCAGTTGTAAATGGGATCGACTCCTTAATTTCTCATTCTTCTGTCTTGTTGTTGGTGTATAGAAATGCCACTGATTTCTGTGCATTGATTTTATATCCTGCCACTTTACTGAATTCCTGTATGAGTTCTAGCAGTTTTGGGGTGGAGTCTTTTGGGTTTTCCACATGAAGTATCATATCATCTGCAAAGAGTGAAAGTTTGACTTCTTCTTTATCGATTTGGATGCCTTTATTTATTTATTTATTTATTTATTTATTTATTTTTAAGATTATATTTATTTATTTGACAGAGAGGGACACAGTGAAAGAAGGAACACAAGCAGGGGGAGTGGGAGAGGGAGAAGCAGGCCTCCTGTGGAGCAGGGAGCCCGATGCAGGGCTCGATCCCAGGACCCTGGGATCATGACCTGAGCCGAAGACAGACACTTAACGACTGAGCCACCCAGGTGCCCCTGCCTTTATTTTTTGTTGTTGTCTGATTGCTGTGGCTAGGACTTCTAGTACTATGTTGAATAGCAGTGGTGATAGTGGACATCCCTGCCGTGTTCCTGACCTTAGGAGGAAAGCTCTCAGTTTTTCCCCATTGAGAATGATATTCTCTGTGGGTTTTTCATAGATGGCTTTTGTGATATTGAGGTATGTACCCTCTATCCCTATACTCTGAAGAGTTTTAATCAAGAGAGGGTGCTGTACTTTGTCAAATGCTTTTTCTGCATCTATTGAGAGGATCATATGGTTCTTGTTCTTTCTTTTGTTAATGTATTGTATCACGTTGATTGATTTGCGGATGTTGAACCAACCTTGCAGCCCAGGAATAAATCCCACTTGGTCGTGGTGAATAATCCTTTTAACGTACTATTGGATCCTATTGCCTAGTATTTTGGTGAGAATTTTTGCATCCATGTTCATCAGCGATATTGATCTGTAATTCTCCTTTTTGATGGGGTCTTTGTCTGGTTTTGGGATCAAGGTAATGGTGGCCTCATAAAACGAGTTTGGAAGTTTTCCTTCCATTTCTATTTTTGGAACAGTTTCAGAACAATAGGTATTCATTCTTCTTGAAATGTTTGGTAGAATTCCCCTGGGAAGCCATCTGGCCCTGGGCTCTTGTTTGTTGGGAGATTTTTGATGACTGCTTCAATTTCTTTAGTGGTTACAGGTCTGTTTAGGTTTTCTATTTCTTCCTGGTTCAGTTTAGGTAGTTTATACATCTCTAGGAATGCAACCATTTCTTCCAGATTATCTAATTTGCTGGCATATAGTTGCTCATAATATGTTCTTAGAATTGTTTGTATTTCTTTGGTGTTGGTTGTGATCTCTCCTCTTTCATTCATGATTTTATTTATTTGGGTCATTTCTCTTTTCTTTTTGATAAGTCTGGCCAGGGGTTTATCAATCTTATTAATTCTTTCAAAGAACCAGCTCCTAGTTTCGTTGATCTGTTCTACTGTTCTTTTGGTTTCTATTTCATTGATTTCTGCTCTGCTCTTTACTATTTCTCTTCTCCTGCTGGGTTTAGGCTTTATTTGCTCTTCTTTCTCCAGCTCCTTTAGGTGTAGGGTTAGGTTGTGTATTTGAGACCTTTCTTGTTTCTTGAGAAAGACTTGTATTGCTCTATACTTTCCTCTTAGGACCGCCTTTGCTTCATCCCAAATATTTTGAACAGTTGTGTTTTCATTTTCATTTCTTTCCATGAATTTTTTAAATTATTCTTTAATGTCCTGGTTGACCCATTCATTCTTTAGTAGGATGCTCTTTAGCTTCCATGTATTTGAGTTCTTTCCAACTTTCCTCTTGTGATTGAGTTCTAGTTTCAAAGCATTGTGGTCTGAAACTAGGCAGGGAATGATCCCATTCTTTTGGTACCAGTTGAGACCTGATTTGTGACCTAGGATGTGATCTATTCTGGAGAATGTTCCATGGGCACTAGAGAAGAATGTGTATTCTGTTGCTTTGGGATGGAATGTTCTGAATATATCTGTGAAGTCCATTTGGTCCAGTGTGTCATTTAAAGTCTTTATTTCCTTGTTGATCTTTTGCTTAGATGATCTGTCCATTTCAGTGAGGGGGGTGTTAAAGCCCCCTACAATTATTGTATTGTTGTCAATGTGTTTCTTTGCTTTTGTTATTAATTGGCTTATATAATTGGCTGCTCCCATGTTAGGGGCATAGATATTTACAATTGTTAGATCTTCTTGTTGGATAGACCCTTTAGTATGATATAGTATCCTTTCTCATCTCTTATTATAGCCTTTGGTTTAACATCTAATTTGTCTGATATAAGGATTGACACCCCCGCTATCTTTTGGTGTCCATTAGCATGGTAAATGGTTTTCCACCCCCTCACTTTCAATCTGGGGGTGTCTTTGCGTCTAAAATGAGTCTCTTGCAGACAGCATATCGATGGGTCTTGTTTTTTTATCCAATCTGATACCCTGTGTCTTTTGATTGGGGCATTTAGCCCATTTGCATTCAGGGTAACTATTGAAAGAGATGAATTTAGTGCCATTGTATTGCCTGTAAGATGACTGTTACTGTATATTGTCTCTGTTCCTTTCTGGTCTATGTTACTTTTAGGCTCTCTCTTTGCTTAGAGGACCCCTTTCAGTATTTCTTGTATGGCTGGTTTCGTGTTTGCAAATTCCTTTAGTTTTTGTTTGTCCTGGAAACTTTTTATCTCTCCTATTTTCAGTGACAGCATAGCTGGATATAGTATTCTTCGCTGCATATTTTTCTCATTTAGTGGTCTGAATATATCACGCCAGTCGTTTCTGGCCTGCCAGGTCTCTGTGGATAGGTCTGTTGCCAAACTAATGTTTCTACCATTGTAAGTTACAGATCTCTTCTCCCGAGCTGCTTTCAGGATTTTCTCTTTGTCTCTGAGACTCGTAAGTTTTACTATTAGATGTAGGGGTGTTGACCTATTTTTATTGATTTTTGAGGGGGGTTCTCTGTGCCTCCTGGATTTTGATGCCTGTTTCCTTCCCCAAATTAGGGAAGTTCTCTGCTGTAATTTGCTCCAATATACCTTCTGCCCGTCTCTCTCTTTCTTCTTCTTCTGGGATCCCAATTATTCTAATATTGTTTCATCTTATGGTATCACTTATCTCTCGAATTCTGCCCTCGTGATCCAGTAGTTTATCTCTCATTGTCTCAGCTTCTTTGTTCTCCATCATGTGGTCTTCTGTATCACTGATTCTGTCTTCTGCCTCATTTTCCTAGCAGTTAAAGCCTCCATTTTTTATTACACCTCAATAATAGCGTTTTTGATTTCGACTTGGTTAGATTTTAGTTCTTTTATTTCTCCAGAAAGGGTTTCTCTAGTATCTTCTATGCTTTTTTCAAGCCCAGCTCGTATCTGTATAATCGTCATTCTGAACTCTAGTTCCGAGGTCTTACTAATGTCTGTATTGATTAGGTCCCTGTCAGTCGGTACTGCCTCTTGTTCTTTTTTTTGAGGTGATTTTTTTTCTGTCTTGTCATATTGTCCAGAGGAGAATAGATGAATGAGAGAACAAAATGCTAACAGGGTAAAAACGACCCCAGAAAAATATACACTAAACAAATCAGAAGAGACTCGAAACCGGGGGGGAAGAAGGGGAAAGAAAGAAAAAAGAAAAAGAAAGAGATTTAAAAAAAAAAGAATATGATCAAATATGATCCGGCTGGTGCATAGATCAGTTCCACACACTAGATTTTGGGTGTATTTTGGTCTGTTAGAAGAAAGTGCCTCCCAAAATTTTAAAGAAAGAAAAGCTTATATATGTACAAAAATAAGGGTAAATACAATGAAGGGATGGAATATGACTGTAAAGATGAAAATTATAAAAGATTTTATAAAAGGAATTGATAAGTTGGTTGAAAAAAGAAAGAAGAGAAATTAAAAAAAAAAGGGAGAAAATGTGATCAGGCAGGAGACTAGAACAAAGCCATACACTAGAGATTTTGGGTATATTTTGGTCTGTTAGAAGAAACTGTATCTCAAAAGTTTAAAGAGAGAACAACTTATATATATACCAACAATAATGTTAACTACTATAAAGGGATAGAATATGACTCTAAAAATGAAAAATAAAAAAGATTTAAAGAAAAGGGATTGATAAGATGTTGGTTGAAAAAGGGGAAAAGAAAAATTCAAAAAAGAAAAAGGAAAAAAGAAAATTAAAAAAATTAACTTTGAAAGCCTAAAGAATCAGGGGGGAAAAAGCCATGAATTCTATGTGCTGTATTCCCCTAGCGCTGGAGTTCTGCCATTCTCATTGATCGGTAAACTTGGTCTTGGCTGGCTGTTCTTGCTGATCTTCTGGGGGAGGGGCCTGTTGCCATGGTTCCCAAATGTCTTTGCCGGGGGCGGAATTGCCCCGCCCTTGCCGCGTCTGGGCCAAGTAATCTGCTCGGGTTTGCTCTCGGGAGCTTTTGTTCCCTGCAAGCTTTCCGTAGAGCTTTGGAGGACGAGAATGAAAATAGCAGCCTCCCAGTCTCCCCCCGGAGGAGCTGAGGACTCAGGGCCCCACTCCTCAGTGAGCCCCCAGAGAAAAGCAGTCAATCACTCCCGTCTCCCCTGTCTCCAGCCACACTCCGTGCTCACCCAGCCTGTGACCAAGCGTTTCTATCTCTGACACACGACCCTGGGTGGATTCTCCAAACCCAGCAGATTCCTGCGGTGTGCTCCCGCGCCACTCCTCCTGGGAGAGGAAGGGGTGTCTGCCACTTGTTGGGTCCCTGCTGGAAGAGCAGTGGCCTGACTGTGCCACAGATCATGGTTTATGGCAACCCCGAGCTGAGAGCCCACTCCTCTGCTCCGTCTTTGCAGCTGGCTTCCCCACTCTGATACCTGGGAGCTCTGCCGCACTCAGGCACCCCTGGTCTTTCTGTGACCCCGAGGGTCCTGAGACCACACTGTCGCACTGAGGGTTCCCCCCCCCTACCCCCCCCCCCCCCCCCCCACTTAGCCACTGGTGTGACGTCCCTCAGCGGAACAGACTTCTAAAAGTTCCGATTTTGTTCTCCACTGTTCTATCTCTTGCCGGTAGCCGCTGACAGAGGCCCCCTCCCCCCACCGTCTGTCTTCCTGAATATCGCCTCGGATTCACTTCTCCGCACGTCCTACCTTCCAGAAAGTGGTTGCTCTTCTGTTCAGAGAGTTGCTGCTATTCTTTTCTTTGATCTCCTGTTGAGTTCATAGGTGTTCAGAATGGTTTGATCCCTATCTAGCTGAATTCCTGGGACCAGACAAAATTTAGGTGTCTTCCTCCTCCGCCATCTTGCCAAAATTGTGATGATAGAAAGCTCTCTGTGAGTCCACTTATTCCAAACACTAGCTGGACTGATAATTTCTGTTCACTTCTTAAACGCCCTCTAATGCATATTTCCCTTAAGGCTTTTTCTGAGAGCTATAGAATTTCTCCATTATGTGAATTTCCAAAAAATGAAATTTTGTAGAGGAAGTCTTAATTTGACTCTTGATAATTAATTTTTAGTTCCAATCATTTGCTACATAGCTTTTCAAATATCACTTTTGCTTTCTCTTTTGAAAACATATCTTGAGTTTTATTTTATTTTATTTTATTTTTTTGAGAGTCTCCAAGGGATGGGCCATTATCAGAGCTCAAGACTGATAACATGAGGATGTAATTACTCAGTGGCTTGTGATAAAATTATTTAGCTATTACTTCCCATTGGCTTGGGGGGAGAAGTGAAAAGTAGTGTTTATTAGCCTCATGAAAATCTTGTGGTTTTTTTTTTCCCCCTAGAGAAAGCAAGAATTCAAACTAATGTTTCAAATATTTTACTTTGTTTGACCTGGGATAATACACACGTTGTTGTGTAGTCCACATTTTTTAATCATAATATATTTTTACTTGGCTTCTTTTAGGTTGCATTAAGAGGTTATTTATGAGGAGTTTCTGTTGATAATTGAGGAGAGAGAGATTCGTCTTTGCCCAACTATTCTATGTCATTTATCACTAATGGCTTAATTTCCCAGCATCAGTGTTTACTTTTGAACTTAAGAATTAAATAAAGTGGGTCCAATAAAGGCCATTTTCAGTATAGATTACAGAGAATTATTATAAATTATCTTGGGGCCAGATTTTAATCAGTTTATTCAAGTTGCCTTGTTTAGGGTCATGTAAAAATTTGAAGAAAAATGTCTAGTATACAAATGTTTTCTCTTCACATTTTATTAAAAGTTTAATATAATTTTTGGCATTGTTTTCACCACACTCCCTAATTTGTTTCACTTTGAAGTAGTAAAGTTCCTGATAAAATATGCTTTTTAGGAGACCTTTCTAAAAAAATATGCTTTGGCCTTCCCAGGGCAGTCAGACAGAATATTAAATTAAAGATTCAGTTGCCATGGTTGAGGTTGAGTCAGCTACTTAGTGCTGACTCTTCAACATCATTCTCTTCTTTATCTCTGACTTGGTCAGTTTTCCCTTGAACTTGAACTGTTGGCTTTTTGAAAACTGGGGTCAATGATGACAGAGATTTGAGTTTCAAATCAGCACCACTTTAATTAATTATGATTTTCTTCTCCTGACTGAAAGATATCTGTTCAATTCCAGAAATTTGAAAAGAAATATTTAGATATAAACAAGCTTCACCCACTCTTTAAGTGACTCCCTTTTTCTCCATTTCTGTTTGAGAAATGCAACAAAATCTTATCTGGAGTAAGCTTTCACTATTAGTAATTTTTTAGTACTACCAAATATGCTAAAAGGAGAAAATATAAGAAGTTTTGATTTTTGTTAACTTTGCTACTTCTGTGTGTGTGTACATGAGATAAAATTCTTTAGTAAATATTGAAATTTGATAATAAACTAAATATATCAATGGTGCTTAGTAGTCTTGGCTGTCAAAGGTCCACTGTTTGTGTACTGTCCTTCCTATATATTAGGTTGCAGAGTAAGCATGTTTATCAATAAGTTATGCAGGTTACTGTAGACATAGGAATATTTCATTATCTAGGTATGGATTTGTAGATTTCTGATTCTGTTTTCATTTTAAAGTGAAAGATGGCATAACTATGGGGAAAATACAAAACCTTGCAAGACTCTTAGTGCCTTATCCTATTGCTGAAGTAGAGTCTTTTATTTCAAGTTTATCATTTCAGTTACTACAATAAGAATGATTATATTTATGGTTTTTCTTTTTTCCTAGATTCATCCTCTGGATGTCTAAAGGCCTCAACTCATCAGGGTGCAATAGATGTTTATGTCAGCCAACTAGGGAAAGTGGAGTTGAAATCCCATGCAGGTTAGCCACGTAGAATGTTCTATTTTGATATATGGTGTATGGAAGGTTTATGTAACATCCAGGAAAGAGATGGTCAGATTATTTTATCTATACTGACATCATGAGTCAAGAAAATTTCTTCTGATAGAATTTGATTTAAAGACTGATGGGGGGGAGGCACCTGGGTGGCTCAGTCAGTTAAGTAACTGCCTTTAGCTCAGGTCATGATATCGGGGACAGAGCCCTGCATTGGGCTCCCTGCTCAGTGGGGAATCTGTTTCTCCCTCTCTCTCTACCCCTCCCTCCCCACCTCATGTTCTCTCTCTTTCTCAAATGAATAAATAAAATCTTTTAAAAAATAAAATAAAATAAAATAGACTGGCCAGAGGGGCACCTGCCTGGCTCAGTTGGTAGAGCATGCAACTCTTGATCTTGGGGTTGTGAGTTTGAGCCCCACACTGGGTGTAGAGATTGCTTAAAAATAAATTCTTTAAAAGGAGAAAAAGAAAAGAATAATAAAGACTGACTGGAATACTGGCCCTCTAGACCAATGATTTTTGAAACTTTTGGAAGAGATGGCCATAAAGACTCTTGTTCCCTTTGTAGTGCAAACAAAAATGTTAAAATATATTGACTGTTACTGTGGAATTATTTAGTGTTAGTGTTTGGGTTTTTCAGTTTGGTTTTATGTCTGAAATAGAATATTCTTTGGAGGGAAAATGCTCCCATACATTCTTTTGGAAGCTTTTCTACCATCCTGTAATACGACCTTCTCGAGCCATCACTCTATGGTAATTCTTTGCAATGTGTGATCCTGAAATAAAGGTATCATCAGGAAGGCCCTCTAAAGTGATTGTTGACTTAATCTCTTGAAGTATTAAGTCTTATTATGACGTGTCTCTTTATATAATCTTATTTCTGTTACAAATAACTTACTCTAAGAATTCAAGTATTTCATTAAAACTAATACGCTTTTTAGTCATATGAAGACTGAATATATGTCTGTGTGTACATGGTGGCAAGTGGCTTGGATACTTGGAGTAGCTTGGCCATAGGGGCTGAAGTGACCTGGGTGCAGAAAGTTAAGAATACGTAGCTCTGTTTAAAAATTTTTTTGAATAAAATCTAGAAGATCTTGCATATTGGCCAGAATAGGGCTATATATGTATAACAAGGAAAATACTTCCTTACAGAAACCAGTTATTCCTGCTGTTAGCAATTTCTTGGTCATGTTGGCTTAATAGTTTTTGTTCAACAAGGGTCTCTTGTCAGAGTGTCAAAATAAAACTACAAACACAGAGACCTAAAACAGAAGTTTTTTTGTTGACACACAGATGTGATTTGATTTCTCAAGATTACATTTTTTTCTTTTACAATAGGATAATATTGTGTTCTCACTGAATTCCTGAGAGCTTCAGTAATGCCATTCAGGATATTTTATAAGTGCCATAAAAGTCATATAATGCATTCTCTTATTATGAAGGCCCTAAGAGAAAAAATGTAAACCATTACTAATTTACTATAACTAGTAACAGAGTACAAAGTTTTCAATAAGTAGCTCTTATATGAAAGTTATTTCCTGTTTTGTATGGATGGACAAAAAAGTAAAATAAAACAAAAAACATTGTTAATTTTCATCCACATAAAATATTTTTGAGCATTATTTGGGATGTTGTTCCAGTAACTTATTGAAATAGCATATGATGTTGCAAGATTTGATTAAGTTTATAATTTTGTGGGTTTTCCTACTGGGACTGGCATGAAGCTTAAAAATAACTGGAAACAAAAATTTCTGTCTTACTTTAGGTCTTTGAATTCTAACTACACTTAGGAACAGTAACTTTTTAAAAAGAGTAATGGAGGGGCGCCTGGGTGGCTCAGTCGTTGGGCGTCTGCCTTTGGCTCAGGTCATGATCCCGGGGTCCTGGGATCGAGCCCCACATCAGGCTCCCTGCTCTGCCAGAAGCCTGCTTCTCCCTCTCCCACTCCCCCTGCTTGCGTTCCCTCTCTCAATGTGTCTCTCTCTCTCTCTGTCAAATAAATAAATGAAAATCTTTAAAAAAAAGAACAAGAATGACCCATTTAAAAAAAAAAAAGAGAGTAATGGAAAATTATTCAGGATTCTGTTGCTTAATGGTTAGTATAGACATCTAGAATCCTTTCCAGCTCTGCCCCTGTCTTGCTGTAGGATTTGGGAGCCAACCACTTGAGTCCCTTAGATGTTCTCCATTTTGCCATGTGAAAAAGAATGTTGCATGCTTGTTTTCTCTCTTCCTATGAGTTAACCTTATTAATTCTTTCAAAAAGGCTTTATTTAGGCTTAAGAGTCAGACCTGCATCTGAGTACTGACTCTTCCATTTAAAATTTGTCCTTGATGAAACCAATGATCTTAATATAGTATGTCTTCAGTAAATGGTATAGTTAGTATCAGTTCACATTTTAATGTAAAAAAAAATGGTATTGATGTCAGTAACCATGAAAACAGTTTATGAAGTGAAAGAGGTTGAAGATGTAGCAAGAGCCCTTCTTTCTAAAAAAGATAGTTAAGGATGGGACCTTTGGGAAAGTTTTCAAGTCATGAGAATTCTTTCACAGACAGTAATGGAGTTTCAGTAGTGACAACTTTTTTTTTAAGGATATGGAGAGAGATGAGGATAGAAGTAGTTGCATTGCTTAACATTTTTAAAGCTCTCACAGATTTAACATCTCTTTCTCATTTAAGAACAGAAAAAAAGGGGCGCCTGGGTGGCTCAGTTGGTTAAGCGACTGCCTTCGGCTCAGGTCATGATCCTGGAGTCCCAGGATCGAGTCCCGCATCAGGCTCCCTGCTCAGCAGGGAGTCTGCTTCTCCCTCTGACCCTTCCCCGCTCTCATGTGCTCTCTCTCTCTCATTCTCTCTCTCAAATAAATAAAATCTTAAAAAAAAAAAAGAACAGAAAAAAAGTATTCATAAAATTACCACATTTGATGTATTTGGAGATAAAAAGTCCTACAGAAAAGTTTTAAAAATCTTTTTTTTTCTTCTTTTTAAAGTATGTTTGGTAGAGGGGCGCCTGGGTGGCTCAGTCGTTAAGTGTCTGCCTTCGGCTCAGATAATGATCCCAGGGTCCTGGGATTGAGCCCCGCATCAGGCTCCCTGCTTGGCGGGAAGCCTGCTTCTCCCTCTTCCACTCCCCTGCTTGTGTTCCCTCTCTCGCTGTCTCTGTCAAAGAAATCTTTAAAAAAAGAAAAAATAAATAAAGTATGTTTGGTAGAAAAACATGCATCTTCTATTCATTCTGAAATTTTCCAGGTTTTTTTTTCCCCCGGAATCCCTCATATCTGTTGTTATAGGGAATCTCCTGTCAGTAGTTTACATTTAAAACCTGAAAAGCAGTTTGTTTTATAAATAAAATAACCCAGTTGTAGTGATATGCTTCGTTCTCCCCCACCCTTTTTGAGGGGTAATTATGAGAGTTTATCAGTTTTACCCCAGACTTTCTAGCTCCAGGTAGGAAGGCGGAGAAGATAAGAAATTAGGGGAACTTGGGCTGATGTTAACCAAACTAAAAGACAAACAATGACCCATAAATACGTGCATTTTAAAAGGAATCTTTACAACATTCACAGTGAAAGTCCTCCTGACCACCTTTGTCCACAGAGGAAATCTGCTTAACGTTCTATGGCCGGGGCCTCTGACTTTATTTGATATATGAGAAACAAAGAAAGAAAAACTTCTGAAACAGGAGTGTGTTGGTGAGTTTGCACTGCAACCTACGTAGTTGTTTTGGAAAATTATATGTTAGCTAACAGAGTACTTTTTCTTATTTCCTCCTTTAGAAGCTTAAATTACTATAAGATTGTAGTGGAAATAAATGTCTTGTTTCAGGTACCCAAAAGACTGTAATCCATTGAAATTAGTTACTTGAAATTCAAATGTTCCCTTTTTTTTATTATTATTTCTCACAACCACCCCTCCCTCCCCAGCACACATGCACAAGGTACAACTAAAAGCCCAAGAGCTTAGGATTCTAGTTGTGTCATAGTGATCAGTGAAATCACAAGTCCTATAATGTGATGAGGGAGCAGTGTGTGAAATACCACAGTGGTTAAGAGCATGGGCTCTGTTGTCATTGAAGTGAAGCTAGATTCCAACACTAGTGCTAGTGGGAACTTGAGCAAGTTCTCATTTTAAAATTGGTATTATAATAATACCTCATAAAGTCGATATATAGATTAAAAGAGATAATCTAATTAAGCTGTCTTACTCTCAGTAGATGCTCAATTAATGGTAAATATTATCTACAAGCTACATGTGTAGTAAACTACTCACTTTTCTGATATTGGATAAGCTGACTAGGGCTATTGGCAAAAGAAGTTCATAATATTCTAATGACTCATGCCTTGACAGAAGTTACTGTGAATGCCTTGGAAGTAAGGAGAAGACACTGCCATTTATAAATATTTTTTTTTAAAGATTTTTTATTTATTCATTTGAGAGAGAGAGAGAAAGCAAAGTACAGTCGGGGGTTAGGGTTGGAGAGAGAGGGAGAAGCAGACTCCTGGCTGAGCAGGGAACCTGATGTGGGGCTCAATCCCAGGACCCCAGGATCATTACCTGAGCTAAAGGCAGATGCTTAACCGACTGAGCCACCCAGGTGCCCTGCACTGCTGGGTAAATAAAGTGTGCTAAGGAGTAAAGACAGTGTTCTAGGAGCAATCCTACCCTTTCAATCATCTTTCAAGTAGCCCCTGGTACTTTTGATTTCCTTGCATTAATAAACTTTTTAAAATTTATTATAGGCTCTATTCTTGTCAAGGTCACATCTTCTCTTCAAGCTCATTTACAGCTATCAGGGAAAGAGGTTGATGTGAACTCAGAAGTCCATGTTCAAGAAATGACTGAAGTTCACAAAGATGATGGTGTAATAATTACTGGTAAGGGTGCTGCATTTTGCTATGTAAGATAAATAGTCATCATCCATATGTAAGTAGAAATATGGTATACTTAACTGCAGTTTTACTCTTTTATTCCTCTCCATTATCACATTTTGGTGTTTGACACTCTTTTCTTCTAACTGCTTAGCACAATGCAGACATTTCGTTTGAAACACTCACCAAGATGGCATTGGGTAAAATCAATTTGAAAATTTTTCTATCTCTAGGAGATGTTTGCACACCCATGTTCACAACAGCATTCCTCACAGTAGCTAAAAGGTAAAAGCAACCCAGATGTCTATTGATGGATGACTGGATAAGTGAAATGTGGTATAGACATACAGTGGAATATTATTTAGCCTTAAAAAGGAAGGAAATCTTGTCACATGATGCAACATGGATGAACCTTGAGGACATCATGCTAAGTAAAATAAGCCAGTCACAAAAAGACAAATACTGTATGATTCCTCTTATATGTGATATCTAAAGTAGTCAGATTCATAGAAACAAAAGTAGGGGAAGGGGAAAATGGGGAGTTGATCAATGAGTATAGCGTTTCAGTTTTGCAAGATGAAAGAGTTCTGGAGATCTGTTGTACAACGATGTGAGTATACTTAACACTATTGAACTGTAAACTTAAAAATGATTGAGATGGTAAGTTTTATGCATTTTTTACCGTAATTAAAAATTTTTTAAGACCATGATTTTTTTTTTCTGGTACACCTGCTTTCTAACTCTTGGCCTTAAAAATCATCTAAATATATATAGTACAAGACTCAAAGTTAACTTTATATGATTGGAATAAACACAAATGTGGTTTGGTATTATGCACATTGTAAACTTGCTCTTTTAAAACAACAAATTCTCAGTCCCAGAAATGTGAATGGCTTTTGCACATTTTTTTCTGATTACCTCTGGCTGCACTGATGGTTGATACTATTTTTTAAAATATTTATTGTATACATATAGTAAATACATGTACACAGTACAAAAAAGGGGGGAATTAATGCTGGTGAAGTTTTCTTTCAAATCTTACCAGAATGGCATTGAAAAGGACATTGAAAAAGTGTGTGGTGGTGGTGGTGGTAACAGTGGAGTGTCTTCAGGAGATCAGTTTCAGTTTTAAATACAGGCATACCTCAGAGATCTTGTGTGTTCAGTTCTACACCACTGCATATTTTCAGTTTCCCAGTGCATATAAAAGCTATGTTTATACTATACTGTAGTAAGTTAAAGTGTCCATTAGCACTGTGTCTAAAAAAAAATGCAGATACCTTAATTAAAAATGCTTTATTGCTAAAAAAATTGCTAACCATCATCTGAGCTTTCAGTGAGTCATAATCTTTTTGCCTTGATGTTGGTGGCTGGTGACTGATAAGGGTAGTGGCTGCTGAAGGTTGAAGGTTGGGGTGGCTGCGGCAATTTCTTAAAATAGTAGTGAAGGGGCTCCTGGGTGGCTCAGTTGGTTAAGCAACTGCCTTCGGCTCAGGTCATGATCCTGGAGTCCCAGGATCGAGTTCCACATCGGGCTCCCTGCTCAGCAGGGAGTCTGCTTCTCCCTCCGACCTTCCCCCCTCTCATGTGCTCTCTCTCTCTCTCTCTCTCAAATAAATAAATAAAATCTTAAAAAAAAAAAAAAAAGTAGTGAATTTTGCAGCATTGGTTCTTTTACAAATGATTTCTCTGTAATGCATGATGCTGTTTGATAGTATTTTACACATAGTAGAACTTTCAGAATTAGAATTATTCCTCTCAGATTCTGCTGCTGCTTTATCAAGTAAGTTTATGTAATATTCTAAATTCTTTGTTGTCATTCCACCAGTCTTCACAGCATCTTCACCAGGAATGGATTCCATCTCGAGAAACCACTTTATTTATTTATCCATAAAAAGCAACTCTTCATCCATTAAAATTTTATCTTGAGATTGCAGCAATTCAGTCACAGCTTCAGACTCTACTTCTGCTTCTAGTTCTTTTCCTCTTTCCACCACATTTGCATTTACTTCCTCCACTGAAGTCTTGAACCCCTCAAAGTCATCCACGAATCAACTTCTTCCTGCTAATGTTGATATTTTAATTCTTTCCATGAATCATGAATGTTCTTAATGGCCGCTAGGATGATTAATCCTTTTCAGAAGGTTTTTAATTTACTTTGCCCAGATCCATCAGAGAAATCACTTTCTATGGCAGCTATAGCTTTATGAAATGTATTTCTTAAACAATAAAACTAGAAAGTTGAAATGACTCCTTGATCCATATGCTGCAGAATGGATGTTGTATTAGCAGGCATGAGAACATTAATCTCATTGTACATTTCCATCAAAGCTCTTGGGTGACCAATGCATTGTCAGTGAGCGGTCATATTTTGAAAGGAATCTTTTTTTTTGAACAATAGGTCTCAACAGTGGACTTAATATTTAGTAAACCATGTGGTAAACAGATGGGCTGTCATCCAAGTTTTGTTGTTTCATTGATTGAGCACAGACAGAGTAGGTTTAGCATAATTTTTAAGAGCCCTAGGATTTTCAGAATGGTAAATGAACATTGGCTTCAACTTAAAATCACCAGCTGCATTAGCCTCTACCAAGAGAGTCAGCCTGTCCTTTGAAGTTTTGAAGCCAAGCATTGACTTCTCCCTTCTAGCTATGAAATTCATAGGTGGCATCTTCCTTCAATATAAGGCTGTTTGTATACATTGAAAATCGGTTGTTTAGTGTAATCAGTTGTTTAGTGTAGCTACCTTCATTAATGATCTTAGCTAGATCTTCTGGATAATTTGCTGCAGCTTCTGCATTAGCCCCTTGTGCTTCACCCTGCACTCTTAGTTACAGAGACAGCTTCTTTCCTTAAACCTCATGAACCAGCCTCTGCTAGCTTCAAACCTTTTTCTTTCAGCTTTCTCACCTCCGCCTTCATAGAATTGAAGAGTTTTAGGGCCTTGCTCTGGATTAGGCTTTGGCTTAAGGGAATGTTGTGGCTGGTTTGATCTTCTATCCAGACCTTTAAAACTTTCTCCATGTCAGTAATAAGGCTGTTTCACTTTCTTATCATTCATGTGTTCACTGGAGTCATACTTTCAATTTTCCTTCAAGAAGTTTTCTTTTGCATTCACAACTTAGCTAACCATTTGGCACAAGACGCCTAGCTTTCATCCTGTCTTGACTTGGGACAAGGCTTCCTCACTAAACTTAATCATCTTTAGCTTTTGATTTAAAGTGAGAGATGTGTGGCTATTCCTTTCACTTACACACTTAGAGTCTATTGTAGGATTATTAACTGGCCTAATGTTGGCACAATATTGTTGTGTCTCAGGAAATAGGGAGGCCTAAGAGGAGAGAGAGATGGGGGACTGGCCAGTCCATGGGGCAGTCAGAACACACACATTTATCAGTTAAGTTTGCAATCTTGTATGGGTGCCATTTGTGGTCCTTCAAAACCGTCACATTAGTAACGTCAGAGACCACTGATCACAGATCACCATAACGTGTAATAATAATGAAAAAGTTTAAAATATTGTGAGAATTACCAAAATATGACACATAGACACAAAGTGAGCAAATGCTATTGGAAAGAAGGTACCAATAGACTTGCTTCGTGCAGGGTTGCCACAGACCTTCAATTTGTGAAAAATGCAATGTCTACAAAGCACAATAAAGCAAAGTGCAATAAAGCAAGGTATGCCTTTATTCATTTTCTATGTCATAAAAGTTTAAAAAGTAATTTGTTGAAAATCATAGAATCTTAACAAAAAGCATAACAGGTAATAAAAATAAGACCTGTACACCCACCCTCATCTAACTCAGTGCCCAATGGGCAGACTCTTAGTGACATAGTGAAAAAAAATTTATTTTATTTTTTTAAATTTTATTTATTATTTTATTTATTTATTTATTTTTAAAGATTTTCATTTATTTGACAGAGAGAGACACAGCGAGAGGGGGAACACAAGCAGGGGGAGTGGGAGAGGGAGAAGCAGGCTTCCCACTAAGCAGGGAGCCCGATGTGGGGCTCGATCCCAGGACCCTGGGATCATGACCCGAGCTGAAGGCAGATGCTTAACGACTGAGCCACCCAGGCGCCCCGACATAGTGAAAATTTGATGAAAATTAACTGTATTAAATATAGTAAGAATCAACTTCTTGTGATCTCTTCTCTTGATTTTAATAAGGAGAAAATAGAGTTACCTTTTTTAGTCCCAGTAATCTAAAGCAATAATATAAATTTGTTTAATAATGTTTTGAATGATAGCTTAATCAAATTATTTTACATATATTAAGAATTTTTGAATTAGAAGTTAAAGTTACTTTGTCATTTTTTAATGTTACTCACAGAATCATGTGCCTTCCTGTAAATTTAGATTTAGTTTTAATTCAGTTTTAAAACCCTATTTTCACCACTTCAGCCATTAAAAAAAAAGACCTCATTAAATCATTTAAGAACACTTACTAGTCTGTCACTGGATAAAATCAGTATCTGCAGACCTGATCTCTTTTCTCTTGCCCATTCTTATTCCACTAAACCAGTACCACCTCAAGCATAATATAATTAAAAACAAACATCAGGGCGCCTGGGTGGCTCAGTCGTTAAGCGTCTGCCTTCAGCTCAGGTCATGATCCCAGAGTCCTGGGATCGAGTCCCTCATCGGGCTCCCTGCTTAGCGGGAAGCCTGCTTCTCCCTCTTCTACCCCTCCTGCTTGTGTTCCTGCTCTTGCTGTCTCTCTCTCTCTGTCAAATAAATAAATAAAATCCTTAAAAAAATAAAATAAAAACAAACATCATCTTTCCTTTGCCTAGCTCCTCCTCCTGTCTTCTGTATTTTCCTTTATTTGGTCAGTCAGGCACTCAACAAACTTTTATTGATTATTGAGCCAGACACTGCTAGAAACTAGGAACGAAAGGTCTCTCTGTCATCTGAGAAGCTTACATCCTAGTAAGGCAAGAGAAATCAGTGAACATAATAAAGTGGAATAAATGTATTAAAAGTTTGTATATGGGATAATGAAAGCATGTATGTGACACATCTAAATTAGACTAGCATTGTGAGTTTGAAGAAGTGAGAGAAGTGCAGTATAGCTAGACTACAGAGAGTAGGGGAAAGTGGCATAAAGGAAGGCTGGAGACTTTGGGAGGGGTCAGATCATACAGGGCTGATTTGAATTTTATACTAAGTGCATTGCAAAGGCACCAAAAGGTTTTCATCAGGGTTTACACAACCAAATCTATGCATTACAAATATCACTGAATGTTGAGTGGAGAAAGATTGGAAAGGACAATGGTGAGTGAAGAAAAAGCTAATTAGCATGTTACTGCAGTAATTCACAAGAAAGAGATCAGTGGCCTGGACTCCGCAGTAATCTATCTTAAACTCAACAGACACATAAGCCTTCAACAAATTTTGGTTGAAGAAATAGATAAATGGATGCTATGAGGAAGATAAATGCTTACTTCATTTGTTATTATGAGGCTCCTCAGAGTATTTGTTTTTGTGTGTTATATGTTATTATGTCTTATACTCTAGTCCCTCCCTCCTTCCTAAACCAGGAAGGCCCAAGTTGCAGAATGAAGTTTATTTCCTGCCCACAGCATAAGAATCTAGGTACTGATCAGCAGAACTTTTTTTGTAGAGTACCACATGACATACTATTAGCCCCAGATGTATCTATAGATTGTCTCTCATACTAGGTTAAATCCATTAGAGTAATTGTGCAGAGGAAACTCAGATAAAAACAGAGCAGTTTTTCTCTTTGGAGAGAGCTGTATGAGCAAGTGACTGAGTTTATAGAAACTTTCATATTTCATTTTAATTCTAAAACTGTTTGGTGCCCAGATCAAACGGATGGGATAATTTAAGAGGCCTAGAAAATCAGGGCAGATTGCTTTTTCTGTGGAGATTTCCAACATGAAACCCAGTTGTGGAAATAATGAGCAGCTTTATTTGTGAGTTGTTATTATAGGCAGCTGAGCTCAGCTCATCTGGGCCTTCCTTACAGAGCCTATGAGGCACAGAAACAGAAATACCCTCACTGCTAAGAAGTCTGGATTGTATCTGTACTGCATGATTTCTGCAAAAAACCATGCCAGTAAAAATTAGTCCCTAGGGCTCAGGCTTCCCACAGGGTTTGATGTGCCAGCCTTGTAATTTTATTTGATTTCCTGCTTCATGGTTTCCTTCGCTGTTGTTGTCACTAATAACTGTATATAGTACAATTCTTAGAGTGATTTACAAGTAGTATATGCTATTCTGAGGTCAAAAGAAAGCCCAGGACTCTCAGGCTGAAACATTTATGTACTTTAAAAGCTGTGCACAGCGTGTATTCTTTGGAGAGCATTTTTTAATCTTTATAAGATCCTTGATTCCAAGTTTCGTGCTCTACCCATTTATGGCAAATTTAATGAGTGATGAGTGGCTTAGGTAACGTATTTCTTGGAAGAAATTGACTTCTCTATTAGGTTTTAGTCTTGATTCATCAACTTAGATATGAAACCTCACTGTGGTATATCAAGACATTATGTGAGCCCAAAACTGCAGGCAGTACAAAATCCTTTTGTCTTAAAGCCCCCAGTTTAAATGTTTAGAGCGTATTAGAGATAAAGCTTGTTGCCAGCCAAATGATGTTTGTCCTTGTCTGCTTAGTAGAGAATGTGATACTACTAGGTTCTCTTTATTTTAGTCAAACTGGAAATGTAAAGCATATAAAAAATTAATTTATTTGGGATTAGACCACCAAGTCAAAAGAGAGTTCTCAGCTTGTTTTTAGGCCAGAGAGTTATACATTTAATGGTATTGTGATTTATAATGGAAAACTGGTGCATGGGTTGGAAAAGAGATTCAAATGGGACTAAGCCCACAGAATGCCACTTTTAAGATCTAGTGACAGTGTTTTCCCTCCAAATGGGTAAAAAACCTAATTTTTGATATGACTCATAGAAATAATTCTTTTTTTAGAGCACACTGAAGTTTGAGTTTTCTCCAAGCTTATAGCACATGGATTTGTTGGTTTTGTAAATGTGCTTTAAGATGACATGGAAAAAATTCAGTAAGAGAATGAAGAATACTATAGGTTTATGGCTGTCTGCTTAAAAATACTTTGACAGGGAGCTAATGTGGAAAAACTGCTTTCAGATTGTGCTTTTAATGTGTTTTTGTTTCCCCATCATTTTTTAAAGTATAAGATACTGGGAATGTCATAGAAATTAGACATCAACTTCATTTGTTAATGTTTACCAAAAAAGACCAGGTTTTGGGGCGCCTGCGTGGCTCAGTTGGTTAAGCGACTGCCTTCGGCTCAGGTCATGATCCTAGAGTCCCTGGATCGAGTCCCTGGATCGAGTCCCGCATCGGGCTCCCTGCTCAGCAGGGAGTCTGCTTCTCCCTCTGACCCTCCCCCCTCTCATGTGCTCTCTCTCTCATTCTCTGTCTCTCAAATAAATAAATAAAATCTTTAAAAAAAAAAAAAAAAAAGACCAGGTTTTGTTTCTTTTCATCTGCAAACATTACCTGTAAGGCTAAATAGTAAATATGTTAGATTTTGCAGGCTACATTTTGTTTCTGTTGCATATTCTTTTTTGGTTTTGTTTTTTTTATAACCCTTTAAAAATGTAAAAGTCATTCTTAACTCTTAGGCCATAAAAGCAGGCCTCAGGCCAGATTTGGCCTGCGGGCTATAATTTGCTGACCCCCTGGACTAGAGATCAAAGTGCAGGCCCTAATCTTAGAGCATATGAATTCTGTTTGTAATGGCTGGGGATTTTGTTTGTTTTTGTTTTTGTATTTATTTTGGTCATTTAAGAAATACTGAACCACAGCCAAATCTTACCCTGAATGACCTCTTCCCAGTAATGAGGAAAAAATGATTTGTGCCCATAAAAGTGTGATTATGTAAGATTTAAGAAACAGTGCAGCCATAGAAGATATATACAGTGGCAAATAAAAACACAAAAATGTTCAACATCACTAGCCATTAGTGAAGTGTAAATTAAAACCAGAATGAGATACTACCTATTAGAATGGATAAAATAAAAAATACTGATAATACCAAATGCTGGCAAGGATATGGAGAGATTGGATCTCTCCTACATTGCTTTTAGGAATGTAAAATGATACAGCCACTCTAAACTTCAGTCTGGCAGTTTGTTAAAAAATTAAACATAAAACTACTATATGACCCAGCAGTTATACTCCTGGGCATTTATCTTGGAGAAATGAAACTCTAAGTTCACATAAAAACCTATACACAACTATTTATAGCTTTATTTGTAATTCCCAAAGCTGGAAATGATGAAAATACCCTTCTATCAGTAAATGGTTACACAGACTATAGTATGTCTATATAATGGAATACTATTCAGCAATAAAAAGGAATGATCTGGGTGTGCCTGGGTGGCTCAGTCAGTTAAGCGTCTGCCTTTGGCTCAGGTCATGATCACAGGGTCCTGGGATGGAGCCCCATGTCGAGCCCTCTGCTCTGTGGGGAGCCTGCTTCTCCCTCTCCCTCTGCCTGGCACTCCCCCTGCTTGTGCTTTCTCTCTCTGTGTCAAATAAATAAATAAGATCTTAAAAAAAAAAAAAAAAGGAATGATCTATTGATATATACAACTTGGATGGAACTAAAGGGCAGCATGCTGAGTGAAAAAAAGCCCGTCTCAAAATGATATACACTGTATGATTCCATTTATATAACATTTTTGGAGTGACAGTATTATTAGAAATTGAGAATAGACAAGTGGTTGCCAAAGGTTAGGGAAGGAGAGGGAGGATGAGACTCTAAAGAGACGTCACAAAGGACTTGCTTTGTGGTGATAGAACAGTTCTATATCTTGATTATAATGATGTTATAAATGTGATAAAATGTCATGACAGTATACACAAAAAAGTGAGTGTATGCAAAAAATGATGAAATCTGAGTAAGGTCTGTAGTCTAATTAATTGTACTTTGCCAACCAATTACCTGGTTTTGATAATGCACTATGATTATGTGACCATTGAGGGAACTGGGTTCATGGGTACACAGGACCTCTGTGTACTATTTTTGCAACTTATTATGAGTCTTTATTATTTCAAAATAAGTTAGCATAATAGAGGGAATGAGAGGGGGAAAATAAAGGGGAGAGGGAGAAAGAGAAGAAAGAAACAATGGAGGCTTCCAGTCAAGAAGTGGAATAAAACGGACTGATAAACCCTTTTATCTAAAACAACAACAACAAAATTTTGTAAACAGAAAAAATACATGAATAAACAGCTTCTAAGACATTATACATCAGACAGTGAGAGAAAGTGATCACTGAGAGATGGTAAATAAACAAAATGAGCCCCTACTTACTGCCTGGAGAGAGTCTCCAGGCTGTAGTACACAGGGAGAGGGAACCATTGTGGAACCCAGCAGACTCCTGGAGTTGAGGAGACCATGATGAGGGTCCAGACAGACCAAGACAGTGAGAGTTTATAGGACAAAGTACCAGAGGGAAAAGAACCTTGTGTTCACACCAGTGCAAGAACAATGCCTGTGCCACCTGCCAGACTGGAAAAAACTGTAACTTATGGGGCATTGGGTGAACACTTAGTTGTTGGAAACAATTATCCCTAGACTGAACATTCCTCTAGAACTGCCTAACAAATCACAAAAGCAAAGAGATAAAAGGCGTAAGCTGTTTCCAAGTAACTTAACTGCCTCCCTGAACCAAGCTCAAGATTTCCAAGTAACTTAACTGCATCCCTGAACCAGATCCTGGGATTGAACCCCACGCAGGGCCCTCTGCTCTGCGGGGAGACTGCTTCTCCCTCTCCCTCTGCCTGCTGCTCAAGATTTACAAAATTATCTAGCACCCAAAAAAATAAAATTTACAATGTCTGGCATCCAAAGATTATCAGACATGCAAAAAGGCAAGAAAATATAACCCATAATAAAGGGAATATCAGGTGAAACCCACCCAGAACAGATGCAGATGTCCAAATGAGCAGAGAAAGAAAATAAAAGAGTTATTATAACTGTATTCCACCTGTTAGAATATAGAATAAAGTTAACTAAGACGAAGACATGAAAGTTCTAAAAAATACCAAAATTGGATTTCTAGAAATGGAAACTACAATGTCTGAGATGAAAAATACAGTGGATGGGATTAAACAAAAGATTTGAGGAACAGTCTTTCTGAGAATATTTCTTGGGCAAAACGGGTTGACTGCTTGTTCAAAACCTAGAGTACTGTTGATTTGGTTATTATTCCAGGTAATTGAGAGAAAATATAAATGATGGGAACCATTAAAACTAGCTCAAAAATATTTTCTTATCGGTAATAACTTGTTAAGATGCCTGGGGTTGCATTTTTTTGTCAAGGGCAGACTAAACAGTTATTGGATGTTGACAACATTAAAATATTTGGTTATAGAATTGTGTGTGGTTAGAGGTTTTATTTGTGAAATATATGCATTACAAATAACAAAATTTCAGAGTGATTATTTTCATGTTTCATAAGTGTATGATTTACTTGTCTAGCCAGTTGGTAAACTTTTTGAGGATATTGGCGTGTCTTTGTGCATCTTTTGAATGTAAAGATATAAACTACTTTAGCATAGTGCTTCCCATAGTGGGTGGTCAGTAGTGTTTATAATGTAAAAGAGGGAATCCTCCAACTATGAATCATTGAAGTTAAATCTGCTGCTAATTAGGCAGCACCAGAATTATCTTTCCTTTTTTTTTTTTTTAAGGGTATGAGATTTTTTTTTTTTTTTAAGATTTTATTTATTTATTTAACAGAGAGAGACACAGCGAGAGAGGGAACACAAGCAGGGGGAGTGGGAGAGAGAGAAGCAGGCTTCCCGCCGAGCAGGGCCCTGGGATCATGACCTGAGCCGAAGGCAGATGCTTAACGCAGACGCTTAATGACTGAGCCACCCAGGCACCCCAGAATTATCTTTCTGAACCAAATGTTAAAGTCTGTTATAAGGGTTGGGAGAGGGAGGTGGAGGCTCAGAACAAGGGGAGGGAAGGGAAGGGAGAAGCTCACCTTAGCCAAGAAGCTTTTTAAGCCTATTTTTAAACCAGAGAATTAAATTCTGCAGATTACTACTTAGAGCCTTATCTTAGTCCACAACTAGTGCTGATTAGATCAGGTATATTTGGGGTTAAATGATGATTAATGCTTCTCAACTAGGTATTTGGGGGAAAATAAATAAAAGAACCTGGTGATTCATATATTTGGTTAGATTTGTACAGGGCAGATTTAGAGAGCAAACACTGGAGTTTAAAAACATGTTCTGAGGGGCACCTGGATGGCACAGTCGATTAAGCATCCAACTCTTGGTTTCAGCTCAGTTTGTGACCTCAGATCCTGAGATCAAACCCCACATCAGGCTCTGCGCTCAGCACAGAGTCTGCTTCAGATTCTCTCCCTCTTCCTCTGCCTGTCCCACTTGTTCTCTTTCTCTCTCAAATAAATATAAATAAATAAATAAATAAATAAATAAATAAATATTTTTAAAAACCACCCAAAACCATGTCCTGAAAAGAAACTTTTCCTCCTACTTAATGGAAGCCAAACTACATAGGGGTAGGGTAGTCATTTCCCATTTGGCCAATAAAACATTGATTATCATTGGCAAAGGGAATTAAATAAGGAACATGTTTTCTGCAACTGCAAGTTCCAATATGTGTTGCAAGATTTTTGTAGGAAGGAATTTATAAATTTTACACATTAGAGTCTCTACAGATTCAGGCCAACCAAAGTGTGAAGAGCTTTCAGTAAATTACTTATAGGCAAGATAGGGAAAGCTATTTTCAAGTAACCTAAGTGGAATTGTATAAACTGCCTTGCTTTTTGAGTATTGTCTCTAGGCTAAAATTGCTGTGTGTTCATTTTGTTAGTAGCATTAAGTGCAGTATGAGGGCCAAGGGCGGGCTGCCCCAAGATGGACCACTTTGGGATAAAGATTATTTCAAGTTAAAAGTAATCAAAACCCAGCAGATGCAGGAAAAGCTGTCTGCCTCCCCCTCAGTTGCCTAAATTTACATTGGAAAGGAGAGCCTGTGCCACCCAGAGAGCTAGTAACAGAGACTCCCCTTTACCTAAGAAACTTATCTGCATGATAGGGCAATTTTTGTTTTTCAGAACATCTCCTTTCACTTTCTTGCTAATGGTCTTCTCCCCTTTGTAGCCTCAGGCCCTACCCCTCTTCTTAGCTTATATAAACTTCATGTTGCCTCATTGTCTTTGGGATTTCATGTCTGTGTGGATTCCTCATATGTACACCTATTAAATTTTCTCCTGTAAATCTGTCTCATGTCAGTTTGATTCTAAGTCCAGCTAGAAGAACCCTGGGCAGGGGAAGGTCTTCCTTCCCTACGGTAGCCTCTGCTGCTGCAAAAGGAAATGAGTAGATTGGCTTCTCTTTCCGTAAGCAAGAAAAGCATGACTGGGGAGGCGATGAATTAAATATATTAAGGAAAAAATCTTAAATAGTTGGGAAGACCTTACTGTTGTTGATGCTTTGCTATTGATGCCAAATAGTGTGAAAAAATAATAAAGTTAGAGCAACCAATGTTCAGGATTTCCGGTTCTTTCCTCTACATTTATTTGAATTACTTAGTATTTTGAATTACTTAGTAACTTGTTAGTATTTGGTACTAACAAAGGAAAAAACTAGAAAAAAAATTCTGTGTTATAGAAAAACTGTTGGGTGCAGGTACCTCGAAATTGTGACCTACCAAATGCAGCACAGGCCAAAAAGAAGAACATTTAAATTGACAGAACTGAACCCCTTAATAATGAAGAGTTGGAGGAAAAAAAGAAGCTCCCATGAAATAACAAAATTCAACCAGGTAAATTTGAAGATCTAATTGGCTTTATTAAACGATTCATGAATTGGGCGACACCTCACCTAGCAAGTAGAGAGGCTCACCAAGGAGTTGTACAAAATGGAAGGTTTTTCTAGAGGCGGAAAGGAGCAAGAAAGTTATTAGCAAAAGAAAAGGATTGTTCCAGGCTAGGCCCTTTCTAGGGGGGAAAAAAACAAAGGGGTCTTATCATTCAAATGACCTCATCTTCCTCTGGGATGGAGAGGGCCCTTGTGGCAAACCCATTGGCAGTGACTGAAAAATTCCTGAATGACCATCCAAGACTACATTTTTGGGGAGTTTGAAACTGCAGTTAGATTTTATATTAAGCACCTGTTTGGAACTCGGTCTAAGTGACACCATTTGGGCCTGGGGTGGTTTTTTGGGTTTTGGGGGTTTGGGTTTTTTTTTTTTTAATTTTTCTAACACAGGGATTTACCAATAGGAATGATATTTTAACCAGTTTACTGAGAAGTAGAGTAATGATGGAATTGAAATATAGCAAGAGAGGTAGAAGGAAAAACTCCAGAGGAAGTCATCGGATACTTGAAAGATGCAATGAACTTTAAAACATAGACAAGATTATGGCTCAGATGAAAGGGGCGAGGCAAGAACTCACAGAAGAATTTGTATCAAAGAGGCACTTGACACGAAGATTGGATGGTACAAAGCACCTTTTCATCAGCTAGGAACATCACATGGTACTAACAAAGGAAAAAACTATACTAAAGAAAAGAATTGTTTCCTGATTTGCGTGCTTGGATTCAGCAAAGAAAATGTATATAAGGAAGTGAGACAGTGTATTCACAAGTCTCTGCAGTTCGGATTTGACTGATCTCTTAAATCCAGAATGGCAATGGAACTTTAGAGGAGGTGTAACACCTTAATTATCTTGATCGAAAGAAAAAAACCTAGAACTAGATGAGAGATGGGAAATAAACCAGTTGAGCTCTATGCCTGCTACAGCAAATTACCTGGAGGGAGTTTCCAGGCTGCAGGGCAGGAAGGGGTAACACAGAGCCCAACAGACTCCTGACAGGGAAGAGACTAAGCATCTGGGGAGACCAGGACTGCTAGATTTCACAAGAGAGAATTCCGGAGGGGAGGGAGCTGCACAGGGTGCCCGTGAGCATTCAGCAAAGTACTGATCATCATGTGTGTCAGGAAACTACCTGATACCTGCTACAGTGTGAATGAATCTCAAAATGATTATGCTGAGTGAAACACCTAGATTTAAAAAAAATTAAAATATATATTGTTTGATTCAATTCATTAAAATTGTAGAAAATGCAACTAATCTGTAGTGACACAAAGCAGATCAGTAATTGGGGTGTTGGGGGGACTGTCTGGAGGTGACAGGCAGGGAAAGGGCAGGAGGAAGAGATGACAAAGGTGTATTGAGGCAACTTGTAGAAGTGATGGATATATTCATTATTTTGATTGAAGAGATGGTTTCACAGAGTTTTACGTGTCAAAACTTACTGTATTGCATATGTTAAGCACTTGTAGTTTGTCAGTTGTACTTAAATAAACCTCTTTAAAACCTGCATACAAAAACACAAAAAAAAAACCAGCAAAAAAAGAGTAGCTTCCCTTTCAGTTGTTCTGAGAAAATGAAAGGAGGGAATAAGCCCAGGTAACCTCTTTGCAACTCTCCCAACTCAGACTATCTTTTCTAAGATTTTTGCTGTTCCAAAGTATTTTTCAGTTTCAGAGATGTGTTGTTAGGATCTATGTAGTCAAATATTGCTCTTGTCAATGAAGGTATAACTATGCAATTTTATGTTTCAGGGCTCATGAATCAAGCAAGCAAACATGAAAAATGGATTAAGGCTGATGCCCCAGAAGGCACTGTAAAATTTAGAAGTCAAAGCTGGTTTCAGTCCCTGAAACTGCAGGACTAAGAATGGTTTGAGTTGTATTTATAATTTTTAACAACGATTAGCAGATCTTTGACTACAAAAATGCAAATACCACAGTTCATATAAATGTTGAAAACAACAAATTGGAATGAATACTGGTGAATTGTCTTGTGGGGGCCTTTTGAAAATTTGTACTTAGCTATTCATTTTCTATTGCCCTGTAATGAAATTACCACAAACTTGCTGACTTAAAATCACACTTATTTTTAGCTCACAGTTCTGTAGGTCAGGAGATCTGCATGGCTATGTTCTCTGCTCAGGGTGGACAAGGCCTGACTCGGCATTAACCAGGCTGTGTTCTCATCTAGATGCTCTGGGGGGGAAAATCTACTTTCAAGCTTGTTCATATTGTTGGCAAAATCCAGCTGCCTGTGATTACTACTGAGGTCTCTGTTTTCTTGCTGTCCGTCAGCGATCACTCTAAGCTTCTACAGGCCACTCACATTCCTTCTCGTTTGGCCCTCTCCATCTTTAAGCCAGCAAGGTTGCATTTGATGCTTCTATATCTGATCTCTTCTGCAACCAGCTGGAGAAACTGCTTTTAAAGGGCTCACTTGATGTGATCAGGCCTGCCCAGAATAATCTTTGTTTTGCCATATAATGTAACATAATCATGGGAGTGCTATCTCATCATATTTATAATTTCCATTTACACTCAAGAGGAGGAGATTATACAAAGGCATAAGTAATGGGGTGGCAGTTATCTTAGAATTTCTTGCACCATAGCTCTCTCATAACACATTTGCTACTTAGAACTTCTTATGACATCAGTGAAAATTTAAGCTGTGAATAAAACACATCTAAAATGTGATGCATTTGCTACTGATTCTTAATTTTTTTTTTGTATAATTTAAGATATAATGCATTGGGAAGAGGAGAGACATTCAGTGATTTTATAGCCTGCTGTATGAAGATTGATTTTCACTTTTACAGTAGTGTACTGTATAAAGTTATTTCCTGAATTCTCTTTCAAAGCTTACTTGTCTACTTCTGGGGCACTTAACTTATACAAGACTGAATAGACCTATCTTTTGGATTATGTTTTTTATGATTAGGATAAATCAGTTCTTAATGCTTTCTAATAAGTCTTCTCAAATACTATGATTTATAATAACCCTTTTGTTACTATTTTATTTATTTAGAGTTCTACCTTTAACTTCATATTTACGAAACAAAAAGTAAACTTCGTGGAATATCTCAAAGTCTTCTTGGGCACCTGGGTGGCTCAGTCGTTAAGTATCTGCCTTCAGCTCAGGTCATGGTCCCAGGGTCCTGGGATCAAGCCCCACATTGGGCTCCCTGCTCCGCGGGAAGCCTGCTTCTCCCTCTCCCACTCCCCCTGCTTGTGTTCCCTCTCTCGCTGTATCTCTCTCTGTCAAATAAATAAATTTTTAAAAATCTTCAAAAAAAAAAGTCTCCTTTTGTTCAATCTTCATGAAATCAAAATTTATAGAAGTTGGGGAAATATTCATGTTAGTATGTTTGATGTGTTTATACTGTATGTGTGCTGAATTATTAAATAGAGGAAACTGTGAGGCAATGAGGCAATTTTTATAATCTTTTTCACCCTCATACAATTATATAAATATTTTCATGACTAAAAATAAAGTTTATGAAATTAGTCAACAACAGCCAGAAAGGTCATGAGCATAACAGCTGTAAACTGTATTTAAAATTTTTAAAAGAACTGTACATATTTGAATCACATAGTCAAGTCCAAACAGAAAGGACAAGCTGCCATATTTTGCTGTCTTGAACACTCACCCATATATAGCAAATGCTTAAGAGCTGAAGACCTAAGTAATATTTTGGATATTTTGAGTACTTTGCACTGAGAACTTGAAGATTTCACCACCTGTTCATTCTGCTTCTTGGTAGCCTTTTATAGCCCACTTTTTCTAACATCTACTCCTTTTCTTCCATTTGTGTAGTTATAAAATTTGTCTTTCCATAAGGAACAAATGTGTCTCCTGTTTTTGTTTAAAAGAGGATCTTACTCAGAGAGTTTTGGAGCAAGCTTTGGCAGTTAAATACCAAACACCCTGCTTGATTTCTAGAGAACATAACAGGGTGTCTTTCTCCTTACCCTTCATCTTCCCCATGCAGGTTTTATTCCTTTAGAAAGCAGTTGCCTCTTTTATAGGTCTCTCCAGTTGTGTGCTTGAAACACTTAGGGATCAGAAGTCAATTTTTCTGCAGCTGCCAGAAATCTCTGGATTTAGTTAAAAATTACCCTCTTAAATCTCTTGGCTCAGGTCTGAAAACTTCCTACTCAGCTGATTCCCCTGCTGTCCACTTCTAGGAACCATTCTACAGGTAAGTAATATTACCTTATTTCAAAAACTCTCAAAATCAACCTTAAAAGGGGGAGAATTATTAAAAGCATTTAGCTAATACAGAGTACCTTATAATAATACCTTATGCAGCCCATTTTAAACTTTTCAAAATAACTCATATTCTTTACCTTAAGTTTTATCTTTACTTCAGATTTGTGGGATACAAAGAGACAGTGATTAACTTCACTTAAGAGATAAGGAACCGGGCGCCTGGGTGGCTCAGTTGGTTAAGCGACTGCCTTCGGCTCAGGTCATGATCCTGGAGTCCCGGGATCGAGTCCCGCATCGGGCTCCCTGCTCGGCAGGGAGTCTGCTTCTCCCTCAGACCCTCCCCCCTCTCATGTGCTCTCTTTCTCATTCTCTCTCTCTCAAATAAATAAATAAAATCTTTAAAAAAAAAGAGATAAGGAACCAACAGCATTTTTCACAGAATAAACAATACTAAAATTATTTTTTCATAGAACAAACAATCCTAAAATTTGTCTGGAACCTCAATAGACCCCGAATAGCCAAAGCAGTCTTGAAAAAGAAAAACAAAACTGGAGGTATCAGAATTCCAGGTTTCAAATTATTTTACAAAGCTGTAGTAATCAAAACAGTATGGTACTGGCACAAAAATAAACAGATTAATGGAACAGGATAGAAAGACCAGAAATAAACCCACAATTATGTGGTCAATATTCAACAAAGGAGGCAAAAGTATGTAATGGGAAAAAGTCTCTTCAATAAATGGTGTTGAGAAAACTGGACCACTTTCCTACGCCATACACAAAAATAAATTCAGAATGGATTAAGGACCTAAATGTGAGACCTGAAACCATGAAAATCCTAGAAGGGAGCACAGGCAGTAATTTCTCTGATGCCAGCTGTAACAACATCTTTTTAGATCTGTCTCCTGAGGCAAAGGAAACAAAAGCAAAAATATTGGAATACATCAAAATAAAAAGTTTCTGCACAGCAAAGGAAACAACCAATAAAACTAAATGGCAACCTACTGAATGGGAGAAGATATTTGCAAATGACTTACCCAATAAAGGGTTAGTATCCAAAATATATAGAGAACTTCTACAGTTCAACACCAAAAAAAAATCCAATTTAAAATGGGCAGAAGACATGAACAGACACTTCTTCAAACAAGACATCCAGATGGCCAACAGACACATGAAAAGACGCTCAACGTCAATCATTATCAGGGAAATGCAAATCAAAACCACAATGGGATATCACCTCATACCTGTTGGAATGGCTAAAATAAGAAACAACAAGCAGTGGTGAGGATATAGAGAAAAAGGAACTCTCTTGCACTGTCAGTGGGAATGCAAACTGGTGCAGGCACTGTGGAAGACAGTGCAAAGATTCCTCAAAAAATTAAAAGTAGGGACACCTGGGTGGCTCAGTCAGTTAAGCGTCTGCCTTCGGCTCAGGTCATTTTCCCAGGGTCCTGATTGAGTCCCATGTTGGGCTCCTGGCTCAGTGGGGAGCCTGCTTCTCCCTCTGCCTGTGCTCTCTTTCTCTGACAAAATCTTAAAAAAAAAATTTAAATAGAGCTACCATATGGTCCAGCAATTGCAGTAGTAGGTATTTACCCAAAGAATATGAAAACACCAATTCTAAGGGATGTATACACCCCTATGTTAAGTGCAGCATTATTTACAATAGCTAGATTATGGAAGCAACCCAAATGTCCATCGATGGATGGATAAAGAAGATGTGGTATATCTATACAATGGAATATTATTCAGCCATTAAAAAGAATGAAATCTTAACATTTGCAACCACATGGTTGTAGCTAGAGAATTTTTTTTTAAAGGGTGCAGTGTTTGTTTTTTAAGATTTTATTTGAGAGAGAGCATGAACAGGGGTAGGGGCAGAGGGAGAGGGAAAAGCAGACATCCTGCTGAGCAGGGAGCCACACAGGGCTCCATCCCAGGACCCCGGGATCATGACCTGAGCCAAAGGCAGACACTTAACCAACTGAGCCACCCAGGCGCCCCTGGACCTAGAGAGTATTATACTAAGTGAAATAAGTCAGAGAAAGACAAATACCATATAATTTCATTCATATGTGGAATTTAAGAAACAGAAAAAAGACAAATGTAAAAACAGACTCTTAACTATACAGAACAAACTGATGGTTACCAGAGGGCAGGTGTGTGGGGTGATGGGTGAAATAGATGAAGGGAATTAAGAGTACACTTGCCATGATGAGCACTTAGTAATATATGGAATTATTGAATCACTATATTGTATACATAAAACTAAGATAACACTGTATGTTAACTACACAGGAATTAAAACTTAAAAAAAAAAAAAGATAAAGGGGGCGCCTGGGTGGCTCAGTCGGTTAAGCATCTGCCTTCAGCTCAGGTCATGATCTCAGGGTCCTGGGATAGAGTCCTGCATCGGGCTTTCTGCTCTGTGGAGAGCCTGTTTCTCCCTCTCCCCCTGCTCCTCTCTCTCTCTCTCTGTCAAATAAATAAAATCTTTAAAAAAAAAAAAAAAAGATAATGAAGGAAATAGGTTAAAAGACTGATCCAATATTACCAACACAGCTTGTTCGTGGCAGTCAGAACAGAGTTGGGCTTTTTCCTGGACTCTATCAACAGGAGTATCACATAATATCAAATAATGATAATACCAGCATGTGATCATTTGAATTCTGTAGTATTATCTTTTCCCAGAGTGGTAAAAATCCACAGATGAAAGCTCTTTAAAAATAATAAGTACACGACAACCCAGACCTCTTAGCATGAAATAGGGACAGCATCTTTTTTGACATAGCATAGTTTTTAAAATTACTCCATAGCTCCAATGTGATTAAAAAGAGACCTTTCTGAAACATTGCAGGGACAGCCTATCAATTCATAGGTAGTTCATGTTTCATTTAATTTATCCCTGACTGTGAAGTCAAATGTGGAGTTGAGTCCAGGGTTAAGTGGCATTTAGTTCTTATTGTTAAATATCTGGAAATAACAAGAAAGCCTTGTTTCCTTTAAAAAATGTGTGTCTATACTTTTTATATTGTCAGATTCTTAAAATCATTGCCCTGGCTCAAACTCTTATGCTGACTCATATGACCATCTCTGCTTTCTTTTGTAAAGAAAAGCTTCTAAATTCCTTGTTAAGAACATCACATCTCTCAGGGTGGTTTTATATAACTATAACCTTAGATTTGATAATCTCATCAGAACTATTTGTTTGATTAAGGTAAATTTAAGTGGAAAAATTACATAGTAGCAATACTTGATTTGGCTTTTTTTAAAAAAAAATATCATGATTAAACCAATTAGAAGAACTAATAATGTATTTAGAAATATTTGTAGTTGGAATAAAAATCAGGAGATGATTTGCTGCTTGTTTACACTGTTGAGATCCAGCTGGTAAAAATACTTGCATCAGATGAAGTTACCAAGTTCTAGATTTTTTGTTCTTCCTGTTGAGGCTGAAGGTCATACTACTTCTTCACTACTGTGTGTTGACTCTGTCACTATGACTTCTTCATCTCCTTTAAGTGGTGTTATCTCATGTTGTCTTTTAAGGGGCTTGCCTTCATAATCATAGCCAAACCAAAGTGGAGGGTCATTAGGGTTATATTCCTGCTGCTGAACAACAGATGACATTCTCTTCGCTGCCTCCCTGCAATAACAGTGATTCGCATTAGCCAGAGCAGAAGTAATTACTAGTGCAGAATATTCAAACTAGAGCAAATTTGGAGTAAAAGAACTGTCACAAGTCAATGAATTTCACAGCTCTCTTGCAATCCTGAGAGGGAGGGTAAGGATAATTATGCAAATATTCAGGGTCCCAAAGCTTAAGTACCTCAGTAGCTCTCTGGTACAGCCAGTTCAGAGATTAACAGACTCTGAATGGGTAAGGAAACTACACATGGCAATGGAGTGGGACCACTGAGGGCACTCTGTAGTGCCCTTGAATGAGCTTTCTGCCTGGTATTTCCAGTTTCTTTGATGAGGGAGTACCCTAACCAGCCAACCTGTGAAGTCCCACCATGCAGGAGCTCTTATCCCAGAGTCCACAGATCCCTATTGGATAGATGGATGAACTTCAGGGAGGTCCATGAATTCCCTGAAAATTCATGCAGTTTTGTATCTAATACACATTTTTCTGAGGAGAGGGTTTGTGACTTTCATCAAACTCTCAAAGGTGTCAGTGACCAAAATGATTAAAAATACTATTGTCTTTCTTAGGAAGAAGTAAGGAAGAAAGCAAAAAAAGCATCTAAAAGTCATTCTGGACCCCATTTTTAAAAAGGGGGCAGGGGGTCTCCACCCCCAAGCAATTCTTAGCAGCTGATGTCCTACAATTCAACTCAATTCCAGAGACAGCATGAAAGATTCCATAGGTTAAAGGCTCAGTCTCACTAGACTGCCCTCCACTTTAGATACCAATTACATCCAGGTTGTCACTCAGGCTTCTGACTGACCAGCTATAGAGCAGAAGTTCCAACAATTCCTTGCCCCCCCCCCCCCCAACCCTTCTTGGGTTCAATTAATTTGCTAGAACTCAGAGAAACATTTTGCTTACTGGATCACTGGTGTATTATAAAAGGGTATAACTCAGGAATAGCCAGATGGAAGAGATATATAGGACAGGGTGTGGGGAAAGGGTATGGAGCTTCCACGCCCTCTCTAGGTGCACCACTCCCCAAATCTACGCACATTAACCAACCCGGAAGCTGTCCAAACCCTGTCCCGTTAGGATTTTATGAAGGCTTCATGATGTAGACATGTTTCATGAAATCATTGGCCATTGGCGATTGATTTAATCTCCCCTCCCAGGAAATCAGACCAAATATTATGACAAAAGATGCTCTCATTGCTCTTACTGCCCAGGAAATTCCAAGAGGGTTGGTAGCTGTGAGCTAAGAACTATGAAGGAAGACCAAACATATATTGGTCATCTAAATGACCAAAATATATTTCTCATAAAATCACAATATCACAGCATCAGAAAAAAACAGTATATCTAACTTGAAAATGCCTTTTCAAGGGTAGAACAATGCCATTTTTCTAGGAAGTTGGTTTGAATGTTGAGATCCGTACTCAAAAAAATGAGTAATTGACAACTTCTGTAGGATCAGAAATGAGTAATGATGTTTGCCCATGAAGGGGCTACTTTGCCCACTATTACCATATATTACATTGAGTTATTGATTGCAAAGTTCTGAAAATAGTCACTGATAAAGAAGCTGGTATTACCACATGGTTTGCGTTAAATTTGTGCTTGATGGCTATATCAGTTCAGGCAGCACAATGAAATTGGAAAAGGCTGAGATGCACCAGTTGTGTAAAATGCTATTTCATTTGAACCAAATTTTAGATGTATTAAAATAATTATAACCAAACTCAACAGGGAGACAACCATAGCATTGCTAATTCCATCTCTTACCACATTGCTTTTGGCATATATAATTGCACTCACATAAAACAAAACAAAACAAAACAAAAAAACCACACAAGTTTAAAGAAAAATATGAGTAAAAGCAAATATACAAATTTCTAGTTCTGAGCCACCAATCCTATGGACTAAAACTTGGCAAACAAGTGTCTTCTCTTTAGAGAAGTACTTATTCTCAAATTTGAAAATGATGTTTATTGTCAAAGATGAAGTTTGGCATTCTGTTAATGTTTTAATTTTTTTAAAGTGTGGTCCTACATTTGAAACTTCTTATATGACCTTTGTATGTCCTCTAAGTAGGACATCATTATGCAGTAATAATAGTGTTATATCTTTAGCTTTCCCCCATTTTCTTCTGAAGATTATTCTCCCTTTCCAATTCTGTGGAGTTGAGATTGCCATGTCTTTGAGGGTGTTTTCCATGAGATTGTTTTCCCTTGAGTACTTACTGTAACATAATACCAAATGCTGAGGGAATCCAAAGCATAAAATACTGGCACCATCAGTTTCAAATATAAAACACTACCCTAGGCAACGGAGCTTCATTGTTACTTACCCTTCACCCCATGTCTGCCTATTTAAACTCGATCCATCTTTCAAAACTTCAAACCAATCCAGCCTCCTGTAAAGACCTAAACCCAGTCCCTTTCTCCTCTGAACTCTATAGGAAGTTGATCATGGAGTTAATTAGTTTCCAATACATAGCTTCATGGCATTAATTGTTTATAATTTTAAACTTTATTATTTTCCTTTTGTTTAAGAAGGTAGTAAGTTATTTAAGGGTGTATTCCATTTCTTTGTATCTTCAGTGACAACCAAAACAAGACATTTTCAGCAGTTTACACCAACAAGGGAAGCCCTTTTTGCTCTCTTCTGAAGGTTTGAGGCATTCGTAGGTTCCTATTCCCAGCCCCCTCTTGCCCTCTGCCTCCCAAACAGCAGAGCTTTGGACGTGCATACTGTAGTTCACAGTTGTTGATCATGATTCAGTGTCACTGATGATAGGACGAGTACAATTATAGGCAACAATGGTCTTAACCTTTAGGAAAAGGATGAATTTGGGGAGTAAAAGGTTTGTAAGTAATTGACCAAAGTATATGTAACTTTGGCCTCAGAAGAGCAACAGTTTTTGAGTGGTCTGGTAGGAGGATAAGTGCTCTTAATGCTGATTTGGTAACATTTAAATAATAGGTCATACAGTTCCTCAGTCAGCTACAAGCCAGGGTAAATTAGATGATAACAGGGCAAATAATGGGAGTTTGAGAAAAAAACAAGAAAGTTGGGGATACTGAATCCTCAATATAGACAAAAATAGGAAATGAATAGGGAAGAGTACTCGTTAAATGCAATGCGATGAGACAGAATCAAAATAAGTTTGAGCACTACCCATGGGGGAAGTACCCAATGGTATATGCTGTTAACTTTAAGCAGAACAAAGAGCAATTTTGTTTAAGATAAAAAAATAAGTTTATTTGGGAATAACAGAGGAATTACAATTCAGGACCAGCAAACTATGGTAAACCATAGGCAAGTCCAAAAAGAAGAAGGGAAGGTCAGCTTTTATTATGTTTTCGGAGGAAATTGGGGAGGGTTCTTTTCAACAAAGTTTATTGGAGAAGAACAAGAGTTTGAGGTTGTGACAGTTTCTCATTGACTGCAAGGGGTAGTCAGTGCATTGTTGCTGGGGCAGGAATGGATCTTCCTTCCTTTTCGGAAAAGCAGGAGATAAAATTCCTGTGAAAAATGTCCTCCCTTGTTGAAATACAGTTGACCCTTGAACAACATAAGGGTTAGGGGAGCTGACCCCTTATTTCTTGGCTCCTTGCCACCCTTACCTTAGCTCTTAGTGGTAAGCACTGCTCTTTGTTCTACCCATAATCAGCTTCATTGAAACTAAACATCCGAGGGTCCCCTGACCATTGGAGGTAATGCTTACAGACCAGAGAGGAGCAAAGGATCAGGTCTCAGACCCTTCTTCCCTTCCCTTCCTCCCCCAGTCTCAAAAGCCAGGAGGTTAAGGCTTTCTGTAGTCTATAGAGTGTTTCTAAGGCATATCTTAAAGCATGTAGGCTTTCACAGCAAGGGTAGTGGGGGAAAAAACTGAAAAATGTGAATCTGGACTGGGGCAAATCTGGGATTATTAGAATTTGAATGTCAGTGTAGACTATTCCCTAATCAATTTCCTCTCCACCTTTTAGAAAATCCTTAGCCCATGAACTAGCTGTCCTCACCACCTTACTCGGATCTTTGGCATCCATCCTCTTAGGACTGACTCCTAAGACTCAGGACCTGACCAAGAGAACAGACCAGCGGGGTCACTGCCAGCAAATATCTCTGAGTTCTTTTTCACACATCCTGTTTTGCTGGGTGTTTGCACACATGCACTTTTGAACAGTATCCAGAAACTTGAAAATGTAGAAACTGAATGTTCCTGCCAAAAAGAACACACACTCTCTCTCTTTCTTTTAAAGTAGTTTGGTGTCCTGGTATGGTCAATATATGGGAGCTAGGAAATACTGAAAAGAAAATGTATGGTTAGGAATTACTATGTGTTCTAAATTTCTTAGAGTACATATGGAAGGAATCCTTTGACTCCCTTCCACTCTGGCTTGACCTAAGTGACTCTAAGGTCCTTGGACCTTGTAGGAGATGTTTTGGGAACCGAACCAGTGTGCTGCAGTGGTTAGTCATCATTACTCCTTTAACTTGGTGAGACAGGTTTCTCTGGATCAATAAAAAACATGATTTTCAAAATGATATGTCACAAACAGTTGTGAAGTATCACATTAAATGTTTAATTATAATGAGGTACTGAATTTTGTGATTTTGGGGTTTTATAAATTAAAGGAGATTCAAGGTTATTCCTATAATAACATTACTTGCCCTCACACACACTTCCTCCTAGTTTCTTGAGTAGGCAAAAAAGGGTGGGGGGTGTTGAAGCCAACACAAAGACTGCTGGTAATCACCAGCTTCTCAGATTTATGCATCAACAAGTAAACTAGGCACAACAGAACTCATGTGCCCCCTTATTGATCAAGTCCTTTGAGTGTTAGAGCTTTCAAAAAGCTTGAAAATCACTAATCTAAAGGCAAAAGAGCAACATAGTAATGATTAAGACACAGGTACAAAGTATGACTCTGCCTTTTATTTGTTTGACCTTGGGACTTATTTAAGCTGCTTAAACCAGTTTCCTTATTCATTTTTATGGTAATGGGGGTAATTATGAGGATTAGATGAGATAGTAAACATAAAATAGGATTAACACAATACATAGCAAATAATAATTGTTAATATTATTTGTTCATACTAATAACATTCAGTAGCTCCAGATCACAAAGGTTTTCCCCAAAGATTTTTCCATGAGCTGGAGAAGAGAACTCTGATAATCAGAGTTTTATTTCCTAGCAACAGACCTCTCAGGGTGCCTGGCTAGTAATTCATGCTGCCAGCAACTGCTACAGAAGGCCTTTAAGAAATCTTTGTACTGCTGTTTGGGGCTCTAAAGGCCGCCAAGACTCTACTCATCTCTTTAAAGTTGAAAGTTTTGGACTCCGGACACAAAAATGTCAGAAAGGGCCCTTTATTCTTTGCTAATTATAGACTTAATGTCTCTTTTACCTCCCTGTGGTTCAGACCCTCCTGGGTTGTGGGGACCATTGTTTAGGTCTTTTTCCCTCTCTCCCATTATGCTTTTCTTCCTTTCTGTTGCCTTTCTTGTTTTTCCCATGGAGGGCCATATGTTGAAAGGCTGGTTGTACACAATTGCTTCAAATCTAAACAGATATTCTTGTCATGTTTATGATCATAGTTGCTACTTATTCCTCCTTGAATTAAAGGAGCCTAGATTGTGTCTCCACATGATGCTTCTAGAACCACTTCTTGTGATCTGTTTAGGCTCTGGAGTTGGTAGAATGACAGCATATCTCATGCTGAAAGCTCTCTTGGAAAAGATCTGTAGCCAATTTTCTCATTGACCAAAAGTTTGCTACTCCCCTGGTTCAGCTGGACAGGCATCTTTGATTTGCAAAGCTGGTACAATATTTTTATAGTCCATTGAGTATGGGGGAATTTATACATAAAAAAGTTTCTTCTGATGGCTGTAATTGGATTTTAAGAGCCTCATCATACAATGTTTTCATGTTCAAATGGAATCAAATGTGTGGGAGTCCAACACTTTGTGATTCAAAGCCATTGAACCTCTTCCCAAGCAAGAAAAATTTCCTCTATCTCAATTACCAAATGTTCCATTCCACCCAGACAAAACAGCCATTGCAGTTGAGGGAGCCACATTAGCCCTGGTAAGAGCAAACGACTCTGCTTTTTTAGAGTGAACATAGATAGGTAAGCAATTCGACATCATCATGAACTTGAGTCTTGAAAGGCCCACCCAAGGATTTAAGTGGAGAAGGAAGCTGCTTTATAGTCCTTAGAGCTGACCCCAAACAAACGTGACCCTGGCCAGGCCTTAATACTTCTCCAATCAAAGTTTTCAGGACCAGGTATTTTGGCAGCTCCTTGGCTAAAAAACAGTGCCCTGTCCTAGAAGCTGGAAGTCAAGACAAGTACTTGGAGCCTTACTAGTCCAAATGCTGAGACTCTCCAAGCCACTCTACTGAGGGGACTGCTCTTCTTTATTGCTAGACAAAGATAGAATCAGAGGATTGTAGGCCTCGTTCCTACTGGAGCTTAGCAGGGGTGGGCCTATGAGGAAGACTGAGGTGGTTTGGCCATTTTAGACAATGAGATGGACAAAAGCCAGTTCCCCTCTAAGCACTAGGACCATGTCTCTGCTTCTTGCTGGTAGGGACAGCCAGGCTTGGTGGTAGAAAACAAGGAAGACTTTGGCTGTCCTAGCTTAGGTAAAGGAATTTTTCATAGATCCAACTAGTTAACTAGAGTTTTGCATCAGGGTTTTGTTGGCCAAGCCTAGCTAGTAGTAAAGTCTTACTTCGCCTTGTTTTGTTTTCTTCACGTATTTTTTATCTAGTAACCTTGAAGAGGAGCAAGCAGTCAAAGGCAGGATTAGGATATTACCAGATAGTTTGGGTCTTCTTAACCAAATACCATTATTTATCACACTTTAATATCCCATACCATAATTAGGTTCACAGAGGCCCGTGCCAGAAAGTCTCCATTCATTCTTAAAATCCCACTTATGAGAAGTTCAGTGATATTACCTCCCAAAAATAGTGATGGTCAAAATACAACCAGAAGATTAGAAGCCAAACTCCTCTGTGTAATATGTTATTCATCCATTGTCATCTGACCCAAAGTTGTGTGTTTAATGATATGACAAGGTTGGCAGGGACTCCCAGGACCTTGTTTCATGGTATCATTTTTCAATTAAGCTAATAATATCTGTATCCGTCATCTCCAGACCTATTAAGAAGGGTTGAGTCTCCTCCGCTCTTCTTCAAAAATTTTCAGACCTGCTTCTTTTTTTCTGATCCAGCTTCAGTTGGCTGCCCTCCCCCAAACAGGCCTGGGCCAGTGGGAATGCCTATTTTACAAGTAATAATTTTTGTATGCTTTTTTTTCATTTCATTTTAACACATACAGCCTTGGATCAGAAACCATTTTCTTCCTCAGTCTTCAAGTGAGCAGATCTCATAGTTCAGTTCATGCCAGGATTGCTTACTTAATAAGAAAATTCCTCTGTGAATATGTGCTTAGAACACAATATACTTTGATAATAATAATTCTTAGTATTCATTTTTCCAGCCTGCAGAAAAGAACCGGACCTTCAGGGATTGGTCAAGAATTCTCATTTTGAACACTCCACGGGTTACTTCATCAGGTCAGTTAAAACTACTTGCACATTTTTACTCTCCATCAATAGGAAAAAAACTAAACAATGAAGCAAATAACTGCTTTATATTTAAAAACTCACTGTGTAGACACCTGAAACCTTCTACTTGTACAGATTGCTTATTTGCCCAACTTTTGCTTCAACGTAAACATCTTGCCAGTTGCGGGAACCAGCACGGGCCTGTAGCGGTCAAGCCAGAATGCTTTACCCTGAGCTCTAGCTTTTACAGGAAATCCCTAAATGAGTAACAACTATCAGGCAAATAGCTTTGAGAGAGATGGGGCTTAGGGTAACTGTTAGTAATTTATACTCAGTAGTTCACTGGTTTAATCGAATTATTTTTTAGCGCCTAGGGGAAATGAACTGAATGGAAATATTTTGAGAGGTGAGTAGAGGAAGAGGTGATGATAGTTCTACAAGGAGCAGAGTGAAGGCTTTGAACACCTGCATGGTCAAGGAAAGGGAAGTGCTTGGAGTGGAAGGGCTGCTGGGAAAGAGATCAGAAACCACAGAGACCATTTTAGAAGAGAGTTTCATAATGTTCAGCTCAAAATGTTGGCTTCCATCAGGCAAAAAATAGAATGACACTTCGTAACTCTGAAAGCCACTCTGTATTACACATGTCAGAATCACGTATTCTGTTTTCTCAGAAAGTAGTTCTCAAAGCTTTTCATATTCAGGTTCATACTTACTTGGAAATACATCTGCAGTATTGCATCTTAAGGATTCGAAGTTGTCTGCAGCCTCTCTGAAGGTCCTCAAGCATTTGGTCAGTAAGCAGGATACAACCAGAAATATCCAAAATGTGCAAGTAATGGCATTTTGCCGATAACATCTCCATTGCCGAGTCTGTAATCTGAACACACAGCCAAAGTTAAGTACTGATTATTCCAATGAACTCCATCCCAGGGAAGAATAGTATACTAATTGACTTGGGCTGCTGTAACAAAATGCCATAGACTGGATAGTTTAAACAACAGACATTTGTTTCTCACAGTTCTAGAAGCTGAGAAGTCCAAGATTAGGTTACCCACAGACCGTCTGGTGAGGACCCTCTTCCTGGTTTGCAGATGGCTACTTTCTTGCTATATCTTCACAGGGCAGAGTGAGAGCTCTAGTTTCTTCCTATTCTTATAAGGACAGTAATTCCATCATGGTGGCTCTATACTCATGACCTCTATCTACACCTAATTACCTCCCAAAAGCCTTACCTCCCAATCCTATCACATTGAGAATGAGGGTTTCAACATATGAATGGGTGGGGGGCAAAAATTCAGTCCATAACAAACAGAATCAAAACTCTTGCCAGCTTGTCATGTGATGGGCCTATAACTCACATTAGTGATTTAACTGTTTCCAGAACAGTAAAATTATGGTTCGGGTGGCACCAGTAGACTTTGTGATCTTGCTGTTATTTTCATTTGAGAGTTCTCTATTTTGGGTGGGTAACTTCATCAAAATTTCCTTAGTAATACCTGTCACACCAATGTGAACAACTAATGAAATGCTTCATAGTGGGATTTGGCTTTACACTCAAATCCACTCTAAGGCATCATCAATTTAGAAACATAGGTTTAATAACATAACATGTTACAAGACTATAAAAAATATATATACCCTGAAGTTAACCTGCAGACAAGGTCAGATTGCTCTGAGAAGGAATGTGGACATCTCTCATGGTTTGTGTGGAGAGTAACATGGTTCTGGAAAGGGACAAGTAGGTGAGACAGATGTTTGTAGGTGGGGGAAGAGAGAGAAGAAGCCACAGAGACTACATGAATCATGAATCTTACTCTGAGAAATTCTGCTGAGGGTTCCAGTGTCTTGAGAGTTTGCCCAGATGCTCTGCAGAGATAATTCAACTTCACTTCTTAGATTATTTTACTTACTCAGGGTCTAGCTTTTGAATTCATAGCTGAACTGAGACTTGCTGTAGAATCAATGAGATCACTTTCCTCAAAGGAATTTTTTTCCAACTGGATTTAATTTCTCATTTTAAATGTTTGAACATTCTAAAAAACATGCCATGAGGCTTGGCTCTTGTTTTTAATATAAAGTTGAGAGAATTATGCAGAAAACCCTTCAGTTTGAAATGTACACTTTCTAAGTTTGGAAAAATAGATGTTGTCATTGTCTAAGCATGGCCTGTTTTCAGAACATGCTCCGGACCAAGGTTTAACATTGTGCCTGATTCTTATAAAAATGCCTTCAGACATTCCTGCCGTACTATGTTGGTCTCTGAGGATCTGATGTAATTGAAAAGAAACAGGAAAAAAAAAAGCCCTCGGAATTGTAGAGAAAAAGAAAGACTGTGAGAGGATAGAAAAGTCCAGGACAGGTAGAGTTCAGAGAGCTAGGATTTATTGATTCTGAAGGAGTGAAAAAGGAGCCTGACATTTCCCACAGATCAGAAGCTCAAGATGTTCAATGACTGAACTGACGTTGTTGGGACTTAATGGGGCTGGGAACTCGAGGTGCAGGTGACTGGCTAAATTCTTAACGCCCAGATACAAGGTCCTAATAGTTCTACGGAGCAGAGATTGTTATTCCCATTTTAGTGCTGGGTAAGATGGGGTCCTAGCACTACATACTGAACTTGGAGGTGAGCTGGTTGCAAGAAGAGCTGGCCTTCCAGGAGATGGATAAGGTGACCATTCAAGATGGACTCGTGGGCTTTGAGAAACCTAGCCTAGGATGATGAGCCAGAAACTAATGTGTTTTATAGCTCATCAAAACCAATGTAGGTGGAAATATAACACTATGTGTCAACTATACTGGAATTTAAAGTAAAATAAGATTTAATTTTAAAAAAGCAATGTAGGTGGACTATATTAAACTGGACCCATAGCCTTATGATTCCTCAATGAAGAGTACTCCAATTGGCCCAAATTATGGTCACCACATCTTCTGAGTCAGGATACCTACTTGACTCACAGAGATAGTAAAATTAAACCCTTCTTCTCTCTTACATTGAGGTTCTGGAATAATCTACTCCTCTTCCCTTTTTTCACCCTAGATCTTTGATATAGGGTGATTCGTTCTATAATATCTTATTTGTGTAAAATCCTCCTTAGTTTCTAGGCTGCAAGACAGTATCCACTGCTCAGTTTATAGAAGGAGCTTCTCCTTACCAAAAAGCAAAAACAACAACAATAACAACAATAAAAAAAAAACCCAAATCAAACAAACAAAAAATCCTCTGTCCCAATTCCTATTCTCACTGGAGTCTTTACTTCTCTCATTCTCCTACTTTTCCCCCTAATTAGTCGAGCCACTAAAAAGCCCATTCCCCATCTGTGCCTGCTTTATGGCCAGGGTAATTCCCAGGGAGCCATGTGTTGTCCATGTGTCTATGTGTCTGTGTGCAATGAAAACAAGAACTCTGCAGGGTGTCCACAGTCAGTGCTGCTAAGTGTGCTTAGTTCCTTGACCCACTTCTAGAACCAGATGATGGTGACCAGAAAGACATTTCATTTCTCTAGTTGTTTTTTTTTTTTTTAAGATTTTATTTATTTGACAGAGAGCACAAATAGGGGGAATGGCAGGCAGAGGGAGAGGGAGAAGCAGGCTCCCTGCTGAGCAGGGAGCCTGACATGGGGCTGGATCCCAGGACCACAAGATCATGACCTGAGCCGAAGGCAGATGCTTAACTGACTGAGCCATCCAGGTGCCCCAGTTTCTCTTGTTCTAAACAAGTACATTATGAAGGGGCACATGGGTGGCTCAGTTGGTTAAGCTACTGCCTCCGGCTCGGGTCATGATCCCGGAGTCCTGGGATCGAGCCCCGCATCGTGCTCTCCGCTCAGTGGTGAGTCTGTTTCTCCCTCTCCAGAGCCCTGTGATCTCTCTCACTTTCACTCTCTCTCAAATAAATAAATAAAATCTTTAAAAAAAACAAAAAACAAGTACATTATTAAACAAAATTTTGCTGTGAACTTTCTAGGTTAATTTTGTCACAGTTTACCACATCTTTACCCCCACTGCCTCCTCTTCCTTACTACAGTACAAATAACTGTGGAGGAATTAGGCTGTTCTAGCTTCACTCTCTTAATCCACTCACCACACTGAATTTTTAGACTAGCTAGAATGTAGGGCATCTTGAGAGTTTGACGCTTTACTAGAAAGAAGCTCATCAGCGTGCACGACAGAAGACAAAACAGTTGTTCATGGTCTTGTAATTTCTGAGGATCTTTTTAAAAAGACTGTTTCAGGGGCGCCTGGGTGGCTCAGGTCATGATCCCAAGGTCCTGGGATTGAGCCCTGCATCGGGCTCCCTGCTTAGCGGGAAGCCTGCTTCTCCCTCTCCCACTCCCCCTGCTTGTGTTCCATGTCTTGCTGTCTCTCTCTCTGTCAAATAAATAAATAAAATCTTAAAAAAAAAAACAAGATTTTTTCATTTTCTTCCCTCTGCATATTTTTCTTCCTCCAAGTTTTTTCTATTAATTTGTTTTGGTCTTTATCTTCCACTTCAGAGGCTTTTCTGTTATGTCTGGTAATCCTTGACTGTCTGCCATTTATCAATAGCAAAAGGGTTAAACACTGATCAGAAGGTCTGAGTGCATGATGTGGGTCTTCTCTACCTAAAGTTTCAATGGTTAGATGGGTTATTAGTTGATAAACCCCCAAACGTCAATATTTTTCTGTCTTTCATCCTGTGCTAGTTACAGTCTCCAGAAAAGAGGCGTTCAGTCTCCTGCCTGGAGGGAAAGATCTGGAAGCCACATTCTGGATGGGCTGTGTTGGAAGAGTGCTTGAGTGTCTCTGCATTCGGCATTCAGTCACTTAATTCCTGCTTTCACTTTTGGACTCAAACTCTCAATTATACATTGTATCTCCCAGCGCAGCAACCTTCTGTTTTTTAGGGTCTTTTTTTTAAGATTTATTCATTCATTTTAGAGAGAGAGAGAGCATGGGCACATACATGAGCGGGGGTAGGAGCAGAGGGAGAGAATCCTCAAGCAGACTCCCCACTGAGTGCTGAGCCTGATACCTCAACCCATGAGATCATGACCTGAGCCAAAACCAAGACCTGAACACTTAATCAACTGAGCCACCCAGGTGCACCCCAGCAACCCTCTGTTTTTACTATCTGTAGAACAAGTAGTAGAACGATTTTGCCCCCCCAGAGGACATTTGGCAATATCTGGAGACACTTTTCATTATCATGATAAGGGGGTGTGGGGGACCAGGTGCTATGGACACATACTGGGAGAGGGCAAGGATGCTGTTAAGCATTCTACAGGGCACAGAATAACCCCCACTACAAAATATTATCTCATCTAAAATATCAATAATGCCAGGGTTGAGAAATCTGGGAAATCTAGGAAATAAACATCCAACCTTTTTGTGAAGGTGGGGAAGGGCAGGTGCCCAGGGGTGTGAAGTAGGGGAGGAAATCTAGGGATCTGTCTGTACTTCTCAATAACTTTTAACCCAGTCTTCTTCATTTTAGCCACCCTCTTAACTGAGTTCCAGGGGTAAACAGTGCTACCAAATTTGAAGATCATGATACAAATCAATTTCCACCCCCCAGCTTTCTCTACTGTTGGCTTAGGATTCAAAGCTATCTCTGGTGATCTATTTTCAAGCTTCCAAAATTTTCTTGCTCTTGTCTCCTCTCCTGTTTTCCCTATCAACATGGTCCCTCACCCTTCTTCTGCAGTTCTGTAGGGTTTCAAGAGGGAACAAAATTATATGTGTATATTCAATCTGCCATATTAATCCAGAATCAGAGATCTCTATTTCTTGACATGGAGATATGTCCATAGTGTATTAAGAGAAAAGAAAGTAGGCTACAATGTATTTTGGAAAGTGTGATTCTATCCTTAAAAAAAAAAAAAGACAAAACACAAATCTTCTATAACTATTTCTAATCTCTGTGTACATAGAAAAATATTCTAGAAGATTAAATATAAAATGCCAACAATGGTTATGTCTGGATGGTAGTATGACAACAGATTTTTACTTTCTTCTTTTTGTTTTTATATGTAGTCCAAAGATTTTACAATAAGTACATATTTCTTTTATAAACAGCTGTCAGAAAAATTATCAAACACTGGAAATAAGACAAAAGATGACTACATGTCTTTTCAGTGTCATACTGGAACATTGTTTAACAGGCCAGTCAGAGGAATTTTATAAGGAATTATGCCATACTAATTACTATTGACTAGGGCCCAAACTCAGTGAAGTTACACGTTGTAACTTATATTTTTGGCCAGGAGAAATGTAAATTATTTCTATCTGGTAGAAACTGTAACTCCAAGGTTATGGACTTAGTACCTTAGAGGACATTAGCCAATTTTGGATCTAACCTAACAATCATATTCCAACATTCTTTTTCTTCAGTTCCTATAAATACTCAGTTTGATCAAATGCTCTATGAGCTGGTTTTACCATTTTGCTGATTCTCGCATTCATGAATTAAATAAACCTTTGACACATTTTCGTATTTGAATAAGAATTTTTTTAACTTTTTGAAAATTCTGCTTTGAAACAAATGAAATCATAAAGCTATTTCCAGTTTGGGGAGAGGAAAAAAAAATGTAATGAATACCTCAGACATAATGAAGAAAATGTGTTCTATGATGCGTCTAACCCCTGACTGCTACCCTACCTGGGTTCTTTGTCTGTGCTTCAGCTGGACACGTCTAAACTCTGACTCCTGCACGTACCTTTGGACAGCCAGCAATGCTGAGAGATGTGAGGTGAATGCAATAAATGGCCAGTGCTTTAATAATCTCATCTGTCAGCTGGGGGCAATAAGAGACATCCAAGTGTTCTAAGATCAGTGAGCCTTTGCAGAATGCCTGCAAGAAATTCCAAAGTCAGAGGGTTTTTTTTCTCTTTGCTACCTTACCCATAGCTGTTTACTTAGTATGCATTTCAGTCCCTGAAATAGAGATGTGTTACATCTTGCTGGGGGGAAAAAAAGCATTACATCCAATTTTTTTTTTTTTAAACAAAAGACATTCACACACCAGCTTAAGAGCTTAGTAATATTCAAATTCCTGTTAACAGAATTTGGTTTTCCTGAATTTAGTGCTAATAAGATTTTACCCAGGTGCTTATTAGAGGTATTATTAGAGTTACATTCAGCCAAATGACTGGAGGGAAAAGAATCTGGAGGGGAGAATTAGATGTGAGACACTCTGGGGTTGATGGTGTTCATGTAACGGAAAGACCACGGTCTTTGGAATCAGGTAGACCTGAGTTTTAATTTCATTTCCACCACTGATTAGCTCTGAAACCTTAGCAAATCGCTTCATCTTTCTGAGCCTCAGTTTCTTCTTTTTTAAATCAGGGAAAATAATATCTACCCTCTAGCATTGTTCTGAAATACCAAAATGTTCATCCGAAATTTCTAGGGCTAGCAAAGGCCTGGAAATCATTGGAAATTCTTCCCTTTACCTTAGTAGTTCTTAATTTTCATTCCCACTTTTCAGTTAAAAAACAAGAACTTTGTGAGAAGAATCCATGAGGAAATAACATTCAAGACTTTACAACCCAGCAATTATACAAAAACAAAATGATCCACAAAAGTAAACCTAATAGTAGTTGTAAAAATATCCTAAGTCAAGATGAGTAGGAATTGGAAACCATGACCAATTCAAGATATACTAATGCTGTACTTATAAAAGTCCCTCCCCCAAATTATAAAAATTAGAAATTATCAACATGTGCTCAGTCACTCTAGAGGTTTTGCCTCATTGAGAAGCAGCTCAAATTCTTAGAATACTAAATTAGAGAACTCAGTAAATGAAAGTTTACCATTAATTTTAGTTATAAAGATTAGATTTTAGTAACTAGTGAGTTACTAGTAAGGCATTGCTTATTTATATGTAAAAATGGATGTCAATTGGACTACATGTCATTTTCCTCTCAGAACTGAGGGAAGGACCTGGGCTGTTGGATCACTTGATGGCCATCAGGATGACTCCAGAGGTAAGACTACCAGTGGGCTTCCCTCCCACTGAGTATGCTAATTTCCCATTGTTTTTTAGCCCTAAGGACGACTGGAAAGAATGAGTTAGCCCACTATTTTCTTTAGCAAGTTAGTAAAAGAGGGAAAATTTCCAGGAGAGGCAGTTTAGCATAGGAGGCAAAAGATAGTACTAAAAGATATTGGTGATTTAACCCTCAACCACTGTCTTTTCCTGACCACAATAATCAACAGCGATTCCTCTTTCCTCTGACCTCATGAGGAATCTGTCTTTTTCAATTGATTGAGCAGTTACAGTACTTGACTTATTCCTGTATTGTGGCTAACTTTGCACAAAGATCTATCTTCTCTAGCAACTAAGTGGTGTCAAAAATTGGAGGGGGCAGCTTGTCAGGAGATAGTGAGGTCCCTGTCATTGGAGATAACCAAGTATAGAGGGCACACCCAGGGGTGGTACAGAGGTGAGTCTGGCTTTGAAGAATTGGAATTATTGGTCTTGAATCTCAGCTTGGAGATTCAACAAGTTTTTCAATGCAAATGCAGGAAGTTTCTCAGAGGTATTGTGTGGAAGTCTACTAGCTTTTTTTGTTTGTTTGTTTCAGAGGTAGAATTTAGTGATTCATCAGTTGCATATAACACCCAGTGCTCATTACATCAAGTGTCCTCCTTAATGCCCATCACCCAATTATCCCTTCCCTCCCCCACCCCCCTCCAGCAATCCTCAGTTTGTTTCCTAGAGTTCAGCCTCTCTTATGGTTTGCCTCCCTCTCAATTTTCATCTTATTTTATTTTTCCTTCCCTTCCCCTATGTTCATCTGTTTTGTTTCTTAAATTCCACATATGAGTGAAATCATATGGTATTTGTCTTTCTCTGAGTGACTTATTTCACTTAGCATAACCTCTAGTTCCATTCACGTCGTTGCAAATGGCAAGATTTCATTCCTTTTGATGGCTGAGTAATATTCCATCTTCTCTATCCATTCATCTGTCAATGGACATCTGGGCTCTTTCCATATTTTGGCTGTTGTGGACATTGCTGCTATAAACATCAGGGTGCATGTGCCCCTTCAAATCACTATGTTTGTATCCTTTGGATAAATACCTAGTAGTGAAATTGCTGGGTCGTAGGGTAGTTCTATTATTAACTGCTTGAGGAAACTCCTCTGTTTTCCAGAGTGGCTGCACCAGTTTGCATTCCCACCAACAGTATAAGAGGGTTCCCCATTCTCCATATCCTCACCAGCATCTGTTGTTTCTTGCATTATTAATTTTTCTGCTAGCTTTTTATACCCCCTTCACAAGCATCATATTTATAATTCAGTAGGTTCTCAATATATATTAGTTGGTTGGTCCATCCTTTATAAGTGTCTTCAAGAAGACAAAGAATTTGTTGTTGTTTTTTTTTTAAGAATTCTGTTATAATAATATAGGAATTCTTATGTCACAAGGAGTAGGATAACATTGCTTTCTACTTAGAGAATGGACAGAGTCCAGGGAGCCAGAGAAAATTTAAAGCAAGAAGGAATATTTAAACTAAGAATAATTTATTAAAAGATGAAGTGAGCTTTAAAGGGAGATTCAAGGTACTTAGTGTCTGAAAACCCTTAGAGTTACATGTTACATCTGTCAATGTTTTGGACTGCTTGAATCACTTCTGCTTTAAGCCTTTAAAAACAAAACAAAACAAAACCTCTAATATTCTTTGAAGTTGAACTTTCTCAGAGGTTTTAAAATTAAAGAATAACTTATAAAAACGCATTAGGAGGTCTATGATACATTCATGGTAGCATTCTCATCCATGGAAAATCTGAGGCACAAAGATTAGTCTCAGGCTTTATGCTTGGCAAAGTCAGTGCAGATCCGAGAAGTAAGTCAGAACTTTTCTTTATAATTCATATTTTCCTTTAGAGACATGTAAGTCATAAGTAACTTAAGTCTGCAGGCATGTTTCAATATAATCACTCATGAAATTCCATTTCTCCCCTACAGATAAGATTATTTTATGCTTTTCTGGTTCCAGTGATGCAGATTCTTACATATATGAGTGCTATTGATTTTCTTGTCTTGGAAAATGTCAGACTAAGCTTCTTCCAAGACAAAATCTTTTGTAGTGAAGATGGGGAGAAAACACAAACATTATCAAGTTTGGCTCCCAACGCACATATCACCCAGTTTTGCTGTGGTTAACAATTTTGAAGTAAACTTCCAAATGACTTAGTGAGTTAAATCATTTCTTTTCGGTATCTCCTGAGCTGAGTCACAGTGTGGGAAGGCTGAATGACCACATTCCTAAATTGGGTATGTAGAGGAAACAGAGTCTCACTGACATTACTGACTGTCACAACGACGGCTTCCGCCAAAATCCTGATTTAAGCCCCCTCAATAGGTGGCAGCTCTCAGCCTCAAAAACGCTCCCCTCATGGTGCATACCCATCTTTTGACTATTTACCTCATTAGGTTCTGATTCATTCTACTACTAAGTTTTGTGGGTTTTTGTTTTGTTTTGTTTTTTGTTGGTTGGTTTTTTGTTTTTGGTTTTTGTGGGGTTTTTTTTTTGCCTATTGATAATCTTGGGAAAATCTTGTACTGTCAACCATTTTCAGTAATGAAGAGTATTTTTGGTTGTTTCAAAGGCTAAAATGCAACTTCCACAATTTTAAGTTATAAACTGGATTTAAAACTAGTCTCTTGGGCATCATGTATCCCACTGAAGGTAGCCTTGCTCCCACTAGGCATCAGAGCAGGTGGGGTAGCTGTGGCCTGGGCATACCGAGCTGGGAAATCTGGGCATTGCCACCAAAACCAAACTCTATGAAGCCTCACATCCTAGTGAGATGCCTCTCCTGTTCCCACCCTCCCTGCCAGGGAAACCAGACTGAGCAAGGCTTAGCTAAGGCATACTTCTTTTAAATATGGAGGGGATTCATAAAGGGGAAAGGCCAAAGCCCCAAACAGGCATTTCCAAAGATACTTTCATGATGCAATTTTTTACCTAATTACATGGTGATTTGGGAGATAAGCTTTAGCTTCAAGCCAGCTCAAATGTGGCTTACTCCACAAACTTTTCCCCAATTCCTTCCTCTGGAGGAAATGCCTCTTCCAAATCCCTATAGTGTTTAATTTTTTTGTGTTTCTCACTTTCCACTTGTATTATATAGCTATTCATATAATTGTTTTATCTTCTGCATTGACTATAGCTTCTTGAGGGCAGAATCCATGTCTGGCTTATTTTTGTGGCCTCAACATCTAGGTGCAAAAGAGGTTCAAGATGAGAGAATGTCCAAAGGGAATGGAAAATGCCTCTTAGCATAGGAAACAGGAAAATGAGCTCCCATAGATTGCTCTCAGGACGCTAAGTCCAGTCCTTCCTCACACCCTGCTTAATAACTGCAGTTACGAAGATGGTTAAGAGTACAGAGTCTGGGGCCCACCGGCCTGAGTTCATATCCTGCCATTTAGAAGTTCCGTGTCTCTGGATAAATTACCCAACCTCTCAATTCTTCAATGATCTCATTTGCAACAGAGGAATAATATGGTACCTTAATATGGCACCTACTTCAGAGATTTGTTGGGAGGATAAAGTGAGTTAATATGAATAAAGCAACTGAAGAGTAGATGGCACATGGTAAGCAGTCAGTAAATAGTAACTAGTACTATTATTTGTATTCTGCTTCTCTTGTACTCTTCTGCTCTATGGTATGATTGCCAAATTTTTTAAATCATACACATCATAGTAAAAATATTTTAAGCATGCACTTTCAATAAATGTATATTAATATACTTATAAATTATATAGACATACAACTATTCAAATATATATTATATTTAAAAACAAATATATGTAACCTTATAAATGTATAGCATATGGATCTTATATAAGATATATCATATCATATAAAAATAAAATAAGACAAAAATAAATCTAAATAGAAGTTCTAATATTTTCTTGTCACAGTGAAATAGATTGTCTTGTTCATTCACCAAAGTAAATGTTTTCTCTGGAGACACCTACTCAGAGGTACACCTTTGGTTGTCAGTAGACCTTGATTACTTACTAGCTGCATAGACCCCAGGGTATTTGGTAAAAGCAAGGGTATTACTTTTAAAATGTAAAATGTGGTAAGTACATAAAGAGAGGTCAAATGTGGGGGAAATTAAAGAACAGAAAGGGTAAGCAATCACAGAGAATGTATATTGGAAAGAAGACCTGGAAAAGAACAAAACAAAATATCTTTGAATTAGAATTTGTAATTAGAATTTGTGGGGAAAAAATTCCAGAACAGTTTCAGGTTTTAGACTTTATCTCCAAAATAAAAATAAGCCAGGATTGGACTAACCAAAGGTCAATCAGGTATTTCTCTTGTGGCCTGTAGGAGAACCTACACTTTCTCTATTTTTCTAAGATAAGTAAAATAAAATGGGTGCTCAGTGGCCTCCTCCAGGGGCTTCTATGGGACAAGAAGGGCATAGAAAAATTACTTAAGCTATAATAATCAGCCTGAAAGAGTTGATAGGTTCCTTTTGCACAGCCAGCCACTCCAATTGTTCTCTTTCTCATTCTTTCCCAAGAAAATGACAACTCAGAACTTTTACTCCAAGGACAAAGTCATGCTGTCCTCTTGTGAATTCTTCCATTTAAAGATCTCTAGGAAATAATGAGTTCATGAGCCATCAGTGCTGCTTTGATCTCCCATTTGGGAGCATAATGGAATAAGAGATGATGTAATTAAGGGAGGTTACTGGTTTAGCAGAAAACTTAGAGGGCCTGAAGTTGTGTCTGTGACCTTGAGAAAGTTACTCAACCTCAAGTTTCCTCACCTATAAGAGAATGAAAACAACTGTCTCACAGGCTTATTGGAAGATGGAAAGAAATTGTGTACTCCAAAAGCACTTGACAGACATAACACCGTTGACAAATGATGGCTTTTGTCTCTCAGGAGTGGAACCAGAGAGGTCCTGGAACGGGACCTTGTCTGCCATTTAAGACCTGAGGATACACCCTCACCATCTTCCACATGTTGAAGGCTTTGGGATGAGGAAATATCATGTGCAAAATTTAACTGAAGTTAATAGAGAGGGTAATTAGAAGTCATAACATGGAAAAATCATAACTCCTGTGAGAAATGCCACAGGTACTCAGTTCATGTCAGGTGAGGCATGATAAGCAAAGCCCAGGCACACTGCATGAAAGAGAGATCAAAAACAGATTGGCCACTTAGATTTAAGAAACAAAAGGAGCATAAACTCATACTCTTGTGGGAAAGTGGGATTTTGATGTTTATTTTTCCTGTCTTTTTTGTTTGCCTTTAGACAATCTGATAGGTTTTATTTAACTTTTGGCAAGTTTCATCTTACACAGGATAAATTAATATTCTAGGGGCAGCTTAAAGGTTGGGAGAGGCCTCCAAAGGATTATCTTCCTTTTGACACATTCTCTTATAGTTCTTTTCTATGGATGCTCAACATGAAAATAACAGATGTGTGCATTCGTTTAGCAAGTCTGTCTGCTTCAATTGTCCAAAAATAGTTCTCCCCGGTGGGAGTGGGCAAGAAGCCAGGACTGGTGTTGGGTGTTCTCAGTTCAGCTATTTATCAGCCAAGGAAACATGTCACCCATGACTCCAGTATCCCTTGGAACCTTACAGACTGTGGGAAAATGACAAGCTGTCAAATCCCACATCCTTTGAAGTCTGGCAAATTTCTAATTCTATTGAATTGGCGACATACTAAGGTGAGGAGCAACAGGAAATACTGAGCTTATTTCTTTTGCTTACAAAAGAAGAGAGAATAATGCCTAGGTATCTTGGTAAGAGTTTGTCTGTGATGCTCAGTAATTCTAAGTGCCTTAGGTCTCTTAAAGGTATGCTGTTCTACTATAAGTTCTAGGAGACCATTCTTGGCATGGATAGCCATGAAGCACAGATTTCTGTAACAAAGCTCTTCCTTTATTCTAGATTTTGTGGGAGTTTCTTTTTCCACAAGGTACCAGATACTTTCTTCTTAATTCTACCATAGGAATTCCTTGGTTTCTTCTCCCCAAACCCTTTAAAATGATTCTGAACCTGGCACCTTCTGGGATGTTTATCACCAAGAGTTTAGTCAATTATTTCCTAACAGTAACCTGGAATATTGGATGAGGTAAAGAATTCTCCTGAGCAGTATGGCCAAGAGATAGTGTCCAAATGTCTGGATGCCCCATCTCCCATACAGAAGATTTCAGCACGTCCACTGCATCGAAGGCCAAAGATTAAGGCCATTTTGGAAAGGGATCCTCTGTTTGTTGCTTCCCTCGCAACCAAGAACATAACTGTATCCCTGGAGAAGAGGTGGAGTTATTGAAATCTCATACTTTGACAATTTTTGAATGATTTAATCTTAGAAACCAAATAGAAATCAATGTTGGTTTTTTAAAAAAATGTTGCTATGTGGAGCCAACACATCTAATCCATCTTTGGCATTACAAGTCAGTATGTGTCAAAGGCCACTGGAACCACTCAACTACCAAGGGGGTGGAGTCAATCAACTGATGAGAATGATTGATGAAAATCTTGCACAAACAACATTTTGTAGCTAGTCAGAAAGCTTAGTGATTCAAAGAGTTTGAAATAAGAAAAGAGTCTCTGGAGAGTAATCCACTTCTTGTTCCTTGGGCAAGAATGAATCAAACATGAATGTTAGGTCAAGACGTGAATCCAGTTCTTCTTACAGTTTAGAAAGACATGTCCAGAAAAGGCTGCCAATGGGCCGTTCTTGAGGAGGAGGACTCAGAAATGTTGCTGAATGAGGTGGGTACTCATAGGCCGTTCTGACTTGAGTATCCATGTTGGCTACTTGGTAGTTGTGAGGGTTTCAGTTCTCTCGCAAAGGTAGTACAGGGCACAGGACTGAGAACCCTGAGCCCCGACTTGGACTCAGCCTGGAGCAGCCTCACATCTACAGAACCACTTGACTTACTGAGAAGTCCTGGATCGGGCTGAAAGCCAAATGAACAGTAACGGATCTCGGTCTGCTGTTCTCCCCGCTGTAAAGTAGCTCATGATTTAACCCATACAGCTCCCCTTCCCAGTCCCTTATTCCTTGATCCCTCTTCTCTTACTTCTCTATTTATAAATCAAGATAAATCTGTTATTAAAGTAAAGGTCAAATAAAAAGCAAAAGTTTGTAACACAAGAGAACAAATGAAAGAGGTTAAAGGTTAAAACAGAAAAGATTAAAGGAGAAAAGGAGCTTGTTATCTCAAGTGTCCACACTGTTAGGTCAGGATTAGAGATCTCAGAAAAGAAGGGATTATAAGAGAAGAATGAGGGAAGCGTTTGTTCTAGCATCTCTCCTGCTGCTTATGCCCCATAAACAAAAATTGTCAAATACTTTTGTGATCATCAGGGAACGTGATGGCTCTTCAGATTCATCAGTGGGGCCATTTGGGAGATGTCAGTGAAGAATATATGCAACAATTAGGCAGAGAAGACACAAGAGAGTCAATAAAGCTGAACCACTACCACATGCCTCTTATTTTTCTTATGTAGTTATAAATACCATCCGCTGCATTCTGGTCACAGGGCTTTAAAACACAAATATCTATCTCTATTAGAGATACTTTTTTTATATATATAATAAAAGATAAGAGGAGGCCATATCTGGGTTTGAAGAAGAGTGATAATATCTAAATCTGAATCTTTCCTTCCTCTCAAAACCATAAAATCTGTAGAGGGAACAAACAAAACTACACAGTACTCATACATTCATCCTTATGAGGAGACAGAGAACACTACAACCTTCAAATTACTAAGTAGAGTAGAAACAGAAAGGAATTCCCACAGAGCTCCCTTATCCTGTCTGTAGCCACCACAAGCCTCTGGAATGAGAGAGTAGGAAAGGGGACTCTGTTATAAGAGTAAGACGGGCAAAGAGAGCTTAAAGGAAGCACCGACAGAAGCACTCACAAGAAGAGAAAGTGTTAACAATGAATGCCAAAATACTGAATAGGACGTGGTTTTTCATAGCCCTGGTTACATGACTGAGCTGTGGGAAAGAGCTTGAAAATGAGGGTACCACAAATCTCCCAGGCAGCCAGATGCGTGAATGTCATCCTTAACCATGTCTTCACCCTTTTCCTTGTCCAAACTAGCAACACTTCCATGGATTTTACTACTTCAGTGGTCTCCAACCCATTCCTTTCTCTCTAGCCTCACTGATACTGTTCTTGTCAGGCTGCTTCTCTCTCTCCCCTGGACTCTAATAAAAACCTCTTCACTTACATTCCTTGTATAAATCTTGATAGCTGTCCTCTCTCTCCACTGTCCTTCAGTCTAACTCCTACATTTCTTCTTAAAGTGATTTTCCAATAGATAAGACTTCTCTGGTATTCCCATGCTGGATTAAGTACCTCAACTGAACCCTCCCATAGATTTATTTATCACAGTATAATAGCCAGAATTCTCACTCTGGAATTAGACTTTATACCCTAGCTCATGTGTTTACTCATTTCATGACTTAGGGCAAGATTCTTAACTTCTTTGAACCTCAATTTCCTTATCTGTAAAATGGAATTAAGAGTATTCCCTACCTCATAAGGTACCTAATTAATACACGGGAAATACTTAGAACAGTGCCTGGCATGTAGCGGGTGCTAAATTAATGTTAGCTAACAATCACCACATGGCGTTGGATTTTTCTGCTTATAAGTCTGCCTATTTGACTAGACCTAGTCCCATCATTTAAAAAAATTTCAGAATGATTTTTGCTTTCAAAAAAATGAACAGATTATCTCAGTGTCCTCTACATTGAAAGTCCAGCCCAGATGTTTTTAGTTCAACCACTGAACAAAGATTTTACAAAATAAATCTGAATGGGATAGCTTGAGTATTGTTTTACGTGAAGGCATGGAGTTATTCATCTAAGTTGAACTTAATCATTTAAGTTTTCGCCAACTCGGTGATTGCAAGTAATATCCTAGTGTTGTACTATGGAAGCTTAAGAATCTTTATGAATGGACACGATCAAAGTACCGGAACTTTGGCGCAGCCGCAGGACCCATCTGTATGAGCACAGCCAGCTCACCAGGCTGCACATTGCAGGGAGCTCAAAGAGAGCAAGCTCATGACAACCAAGGTGCAGTGCTCACTAGCAATGGCTGCCTACCTGCCCAGCTCACAGATAGCTCCCTGATCTTGGCTCTGGAGCCCTCCAGTTCCTGACTTCATTCCCGGGTTCTCAAGATCTGATTCAAGCCTAAGTTAACATTTATCATCCCTTTTGGATGCTACTGATTCAGCCAACATCCATGGATCCAGAAGTCATGTTCTGGACTTACATTTTCCAGTCTGTATGAGAGTTTGGAACTTATCACTTCTATTCTCAAAACAAGAAAAAAAGGTGAGTGAACTGAAAATCAACAACTCTTCTTAGATCTATCAGATAATTGAGGTCACAAAGCAAACCACCATTCTGAGAACTGGAGAGACAGGTGAATGCAGAGAATCAGGGCTTACTAGGAGCAGAAGCCTGTGGCTGGAGCCAGTATCAGCTGGAACATTTACAGGGTAATTGACTAACTGCCAGAGACTGAAAGTGAATTAGTTTGAGAGAAAAATTCCTGGGGCCTTACCTTAGCTGAGATCCCATACTTTGATGAATTTTACCTCCAAGAGACCCACTAAGTTATCAGGGTAAAGATCAGAAAAAAATCCCCTCATGCTTCCTGCCAGGAAAAGGGGAAAATAATCATTCTGAAATACCTCCAGAGCATCTGTTCTCACTAACAAAAGCCTGATCTCAAGGGAAACTGTTCCACCAGAACCTAACCAACGTGGGTTTTATGAAAGTCAGTCCAACAAGGGGTGAGGGAAATACCCAACTCCAGCCCCTCTAACCTTCTTGTCTTACCTAAGTGTAGCAGAGGCAGGGAGAGGGGTTGGAAGCACTTGTAAAGCCCACAGTCCTGGGATACAGGCCCATTAAAAGACTGAGACCTGATCATATGACTATAGAATGAATCTCCCCCGACAACACACCTAACTACCACACAAATAGGGTTCCTGTATAATAACACCTTAACAAAAAGGTTAGAAATCATACAAAATATGCTCTCAGGTTACAGTGGAATTAAACTAGAAATCACAAAGACAGCTAGAAAATCCTAAAATATTTAGAGATTGAACAACACACTTCTAAATAAATATGGGTCAAAGAAGTCTCAAAAGAAATTTTATGCATGTTGGAAAATATGTTTAGTATCATAATCCCAGTGAAAAACAAGGATCCATTTTCTTTTAACTGGTTTGTTCTCTTGTACTATTTTCAAGAAAATAGCAATTTTATTTATGTAGTGTTCTTGATTTTTTAGATGCTTTTACATAAATAAATTTATTTAGTCAATTATATTTAAGTGCTTCTGAAAAATGCATTGATTCATTCATAGGGGTAAAAATTAATAAACTATTTCTTCCAAGAGCATATTCTAAACTATCTCCTTAGCATTAGAGCAGTTTGGCCATCGAGATTACCTGTTTTCTGACTATGTTTAACTAAGGTAAATAAATTATCAAACCATTATACTAAATATGTTCATTTTTTATTTACTAGTATATATTAGTTTCTTCTTCATTAAATAGAATAATGATCATAAAATAGGTAATATTGATCAAGCACTCTGTGTCAGGAACCATGCTAAGTATTCAGATGTTTTATATCATTCAATCCTCACAAAAGGAAGACTGTTTTCTTATTATACCCATTTTTATAAGTGAAGAATCCAAGGCCCGGAGAAGGAAACTAACTTGCCCAAGGTCATACATCTTCACAGACTAAAATTGTAAAATTCTGACTCTAGAGCAGACCTTGGCAAACTGCCAAATTTTTACTTGCAGGCCAAATCTCATCGGTCACCTGTTTTTGTATGGCCTTCACTCTAAGAATGGTTTTTACGTTCTTAAATGTTGAAATAGTCAAAGAATAATATCTCATGATATGTGAAAATTATATGAAATTCAAGTTTTATTGTCCCTAAAGTTTTATTGGGACACAACCACTGTCATTTATTTATGTACCTTCTATGGCTGTTTTTCACTCCACATCAGCACAGTTGAGCAGTTGTGACAGAAACTGTGTGGCCTACAAAGCCTACAATGGAAGCCCTTAGATCTGTCAGATCTCCTTACAGGAGAATGTTACAGAAAAGTAACAAGAAAAGATGACTCCTATTTTAGAGTGCTAGTTCCTGCCTGCCTCACAATTATAGCCACTATAGGAGCAATGAATTGTTATGATGCTAAGTGAATTGCATAAGATTATGTGGCCATGTAAGAGGCAGAATCAGGATAAAAATTAGGACTTTGGATTGCTAGGCCAACATTCCCAATATTATATCACTGCCTTTGTTATCAAAGAGCTAATCTCCATACTTTTGTAAAAAAAAAAAAAAAACCCTTTTAATTTATATGGATATTTAATTTTAAAAATAAAAATATAAACAAAAAGATCATTCTTTAACAGACTAATTTTTATGATTTGCTTTGAATACTGATCACTATTTATTTGGTCTTAGCCTAAAAATATTTATAATCTTGTAGCATCTCTATATACAATTTGGGTATAATAAATATACAGAGACATTGACATATGTGTATAATCTAACATACACTAAAATCACATTTAATGTACACATATATACTAGACACATAGATGTACACATATTTACATGTAAACATGCAATCTAATATATGCTAAAACTTATACACATTTAATTTGCACACATATACTATACGCACATATACATTGACATATATTTACATGTAAATACATACAAACACACACTTTTCACTGCATACACACATGTAAGTCCTTGTGGTAAGTCATAACTAAACTTGATTTTCCCCTCTCCAATGCCCTTTCTTAATCAACTACCTCAACCTACCAACACCGAAATAATAAAAAAATTTTTGTCCAGCTGCAAATGACCTACATAAAGAAAAATACGTACATTCGTTTGTATGACTATTACAGTAATGTATTTATAGCATACTTAATTCCCAAAAAAGGGAATGAGAAATATAAACTAGATAAAGGAGTGCAAAAAGCAACTAAATAATTGCATTTATTCCATTGGCTTTACCCAAACAAGACAGAACTTCCATTTTATCTGTATTGCAACATCCCAACTAAACCAATTCTTTTGCCAAACTTGACAGTTTGTTATTTCAGTGCATAAAATGATCAAGGAGAAGGTTTCTTGAGAAATGCTCCGTTATGAGTGTATCAAACATCTTTTCCAAAATGTGTGTGCCTTTCAAGAGTACCAAGTAATTTTAGTTTAACATGATCATTGAATGTCTAATGTTCTCAGAAAAAAATACCAACGTTGGAAGAAGTAATTAAAACCAGATCCTAAGTCAGTACATCTGAGACTCCAGACCCTTAATCTGCATGTGCTGTGGTTTCCAGTAAGACACTAAAATGAGGTAATTTTTTATTCTTATTATGGTCATGACTCTTGCAAAACCTAACCAGGGTAAAAATGTTTATCTCATTTTTTTCTTAAATCATCATGCTGAATATAAGTTTCAATATCTTGTGCTAAAAACAGAATCTCCTATATTTACCTTTGAGAAATAACAAGAAAGTGAATTCCTGATAAATTATAGATAATCTAAATATCTCAATGCAGTCACCTTATTTGACTCCCTTCTCTTTTGTAAGTCAAAGTAAGAAATTGTGGAAATGGTTTATGTGTCATTTTCTCCTCTCACCTTCCTTGTCTCATCTCCTTTTGGACTTAATAATTCGGCTGGAGGAGGCACAGAGGAGAAAGACTATCATATGCCCAGAAGTGTGAACCTGGGAACCTTAGAAAAGTAAAACTGGTTAACAGCCACAACACACACACACACACACACACACACACACACACACACACCACAAAAGCAGGGAGGAGAAAATGAGACAACGAGAAAGAAAAATTTTTTTCATGAACTTGAATAGAATAGCTGATCTTATGTAACTAATAATTAAATAATATTATAATTCCCATGCTCCTGTATTCCCTCTTTTTATTTTCTCTTTTAAATCACTGAAAAAAAATATCAGTTTTTATTTTATTTTTATTTTTATTTTTTTTAAAGATTTATTTATTTGACACAGAGAGAGAGACAGCTAGAGAGGGAACACAAGCAGGGGGAGTGGAAGAGGGAGAAGCAGGCTCCTGGCTGAGCAGGGAGCCCGATGCGGGGCTCGATCCCAGGACCCTGGGATCATGACCTGAGCTGAAGGCAGAAGCTTAACGACTGAGCCACCCAGGCACCCCCCAAAAATATCAGTTTTTAAAAGATTACATTTTTTTCACTCATCTGTATGAATGTGTAATTAGCATATGGAAAAATGCTTTTATCTAAAATCTAAGAGCGCCTGGAACCCACGGAGTCAAAGAGAAATGACAGAAAGCACTCCTAATACTTAACCTCGTATTTTGATCAGTACTTTCTCATCCCAAGAAACGTTTTAAAAATTAGTTAGTAAGTGGTGTATATTAAGAGGCCATGTCATCACTGTGGTAGGTTTCAGTCCTTCTTAATGATTTGTGGTTAGTGGTCAAATGTAATTGATCACCATATAAGAAATATAACCCAATATTAGAATTATTAACATTTAACTGTTTATTTTAATAACTTTTGTTCTATCACCTTGTCAAAGACCTTTTGAAAGCCTGACTAGATCATATTCATGGATAAAGTTTTATGTAAATGTATGTTTAACTTTTAAATGAACTGCAGTAGGGTAAATAATTGTTTAACCTTAGAAGAACATTTTAGCTTTTCTCCTAGTAGATTTCAGGCATCTAAATGTTTTATAACCCCTTTTGGTATCGTAGAGTTAAAATCTTGTCCTATATGGAAGTTGTTAGTCCTCTCTGGAATTTTTGCTTTGAAGGATACTATTTCTTCTTTTTAACTCTTTATACAGTTGAATACACTACTAGACAGATTCCTTGGGAACTTGTTAGAACCTTAGTACCCAGAGTCTATAGGTGGGAGAAAATGACATTGCTTTACACCAGTGCCTCTTAAAGGAGATTTCTTAATGGTGTTACATTTTTTTTCCTTACATACCACTAATTGCCCAGATATAATGAAGTACAGCAAAAATAATTTGAAAACAACTTTTTTCCACTAAGCCATGTTGTCAATCAACCATTTAGAATAGCAATTCTCCATTTCCACTCTTTATTTCCATACAACTGTAGTTAGATTGGCTTACTGAGAAAGGTACAGGACTTTAGACAGTCATTAAGCTCTCTCGGCCTTAATTTCCTCCCCTGTAATATTAGGGAGTTGGTTTAGATGGTTCTAGGATTCCATCAGCTGCAAAACCCTAGAATTCTGTGCTAAAGTCTAGAGCACCATTTGACCCAGCATCCTCTATAGCTCACCATTTATATAATATTTTAACACTCTCCTATGAGTCATGTTTGAACTTCCTGTAATGTCCATTTCAAATGCACAGAAGAGAGCTTCAAGTTTGTGATGCTCTGTAGAATTCTCAGCTATCAACTTGCGTTATCTTTCCACTTGTGGAATAAATTCTTTTATCTCAGTAAGAGTTTCTGTAAAAAGATTTTTTTTTTCCTAGGTTAGCCCTGAGTTTTTATAAGTGGTTGGGGTTTTTAACTCTCAGGACACATTAAATGGAGCTTCCAGTGTATTTAACAGTTTGCACATTCCTAGGTTACTGGTTCTCTTTAAAAATGTTACTTTCTATGATTTACTAATAGGTTAGCAGATGTTGTCCTGGTTCAATACATGTATGGACCTATGATTGTGGTTTTTCTTCTTTTAACAGCACATTCAGATGCTTAATGTTATAATAAACATTACATTGAGGCTTGCTCACAATAGCTATTTTATGGCTTCTAGCACATCCCTCAAGACTTGATCTAGGAAATTTACCTTTCTCCTGAGCTCTTAAAGTACCAGTTGAGCACATAATCATTTATCCTATCCAATTACTTAGCTCATGCTTTCTGTTATGGTAAAATATACTACCCACTGTGTTTGAGTATCTGAAGTTCGTAACTGTTAAGTACCTGGTATAATTGTTCAAACTCTCCCAATTTGCATGGTTAGATTATATAACATTTTTATCTACAGAATATTTTCTTTATATGAGAAGACTTTTACCACATTGCATTTCATTATTCTCCAAGTAAAATGTCTACCTACCTTATTTATGCCATGAGTCTAACATTGGGAAGGGAGAGTAGATAGGAAAAATGAGAAAACAAATTCTCTTAGCCACCTTAAGCTATGGAGGCCTGTCTTAAGTCCAGGAATTTATTTTGTCTTAACCAAGATCACATACGAGTTATTACATTTCCAATCCACTTATTTTTTTCTACTGTGACCTACAAAGTTTATTCAGTTTGTGCATAATTTTTAATCATAATTCTTTAGTAGAAGACCTTAATTATCTTACCTGAATTCCGACATCGGTGATTTTATAACACTCAGATAGAGAAAGTTCCTTTAATTTTTTATGTCTGGAAAGTATCATCAAACCCTAAAAATATGTAATATAAAGATCACTTTGTGATTATAATTTAGTACAGACAATATATTTCTAATAAAATAACAACCATTTATGTAAACTAAAAAAATAGCTCCTATCTTATATTTCTTTACGCTTAAATTATAAAATCACTTTGGTTAGGCAACATTATTAAATAAAATTTCAGGTTTTCTCTAATGTTTTGTAAAAAGTATGACAGAATCCTCCTGAGGCAAGGGAAAGGAGAGCAAAAATAAACTATCAGGAATACATCAAAATAAACAGCTTCTTCACAGCAAAGAAAACAATCAACAAAACTAAAAGGCAACCTACTGAATGGGAGAAGATATTTGTAAATGACTTAGCCAATAAAGGGTTAATATCCAAAATATATAAAGAACTTATACAACTCAACACCTAAAAGATCAATAATCCAATTTAAAAATGGGCAGAAGACATGAACAATATTTCTCCAAAGAAGACATCCAGATGGCCAACAGACACATGGAAAGATGCTCATCATCACTCATCATCAGGGAAATGCAAATCAACACTACAATGAGATATCACCTCACACCTGTCAAAATGGCTACAATCAACAACATAAGAAACAAGTGTTGGTGAGGATGTGGAGAAAAAGGAATCCTCTTGCCCTGTTGATGGGAATACAAACTGGTGCAGTCACTGTGGAAAACAGCATGGAGGTTCCTCAAAAAGTTAAAAATAGGACTACCCTATGATCCAGCAATTGCAGTACTGGGTATTTACCCAAGGAATACAGAAACACTAATTAGGGATACATGCATTCGTATATATATAGTGGCATTATTTACAATAGCCAAATAATGGAAGCAGCCTGTCCATCGATAGATGGACGGATAAAGAAGATATATATAGATATAGATATATAGATATATATACACATATATATAAATAAATATTATTATATATAATATATATATAATAAAAAAGAATGGAATCTTGCTATTTGCAACACCATGAATGGATCTAGAGAGTATAATGCTAAGCAAAATAAGTCAGTCAGAGAAAGACAAATACTATATGATATCACTCATATGTAGAATTTAAGAAACAAACAAGCAGGGGTGCCTGAGTGGCTCAGTCAGTTAAGCAGCTGCCTTTGGCTGGGGTCATGATCCTGGGGTCCTGGGATGGAGCCCCATGTTGGGCTCCCTGCTCAGCGGGGAGTCTGCTTCTCTCCCTTCCTCAGCCTCTTCTCCCCGCTTGTATTCTCCCTCTCTCTCTCTCTCAAATAAATAAATAAAATCTTAAATAAAAAAAGAAAGAAAGAAAGAAGCAAAGGAAAAAAAAGAGAGAGAGAAACCAAGAAACAGACTTTAACTATAGAAAACACACTAATTACCAGAGGGTAGGTGGGGGGATGGGTAAAATAGGTGATGGGATTTAGAAGTGCACTTGTGATGAGCACTGGGTGATGTATGGAATTGTTGAATCACTATTCTGTACACCTGAAACTAATATAACACTGTATGTTAACTATACTGGAATTCAAATTTTTAAAAATAGAAATACAAAAAAAGAAGAAAAAAAGAGGGCATTGGCTACTTTTTCATTTCTCCTCCTCCTACCCCAGTATTTAGCATAGGAAGAAGAAAAAAAAAAAAAGTGTGACAGAATCCCAGAGCCAGAAATTTCCTTATCTTGTTTCCTGTGCCCTGGTACATATAATCTGAATCAATATAAACAAATCTTAAAGACCTCTAAACTTAAAACTTTATTTTGAAGACAGTTCATGTGGCTAATTAATCTGTTTGTTAGTAAATTTTTATTTATGCCTAACCTAAAAATCTGAAATCTTTAGCTCATTTTATTATGTTTAAGTGCTTAGAAAGGGAACAAATCTTTCTATAATAGCCTACAGACATATAATCATTCATTAATAGCCCACTTTTTCTGTTTAAAAGCTTTGTTTCTTTTTATTTAAAAAAATGCACTTTTTAGTTCTTAAATTTTTTAATATGTGGTTCTGCTGTTCCATTTCTCAGTACTTTCCCCACTAAACTGGGGGAACTGACTAATATACCTTATAGATGTCATTCTCCTGTCTTTGCATTCAGGATCACTTTTATTACACTTCCTATGAGGTGGACAAGAGCAATTGTCTCTGTTCTATGGTCCCAGAGCTGCCAGGCAGGGAAAATATCAGAAACGGTACATTGGTTTGTCCTTTTAAAATTTTATTTGTAGGACTGGTTTACATTTATTGATCTTAAATACAGCATTTGGACAATTGAAAATGGATTATGAAAATATTATATCCTGTTTTTTCACTGATGCATTTATTAGGCCTTTTCATTAAGAAAAAAAAAAAATCCAGGTCAAGGAAAGAAGTGCTTGACAATCTACTTAATTGAAGCCACTGTTTAAATTGCAATTTCTAATTTCATTTAACGGTTTTGTACACCATCCAAAAATAAAATCACTCCATTCATTTTAAAAATTTTATTGCAAATGTGGATTCTTTTGTTAGAAACACATTATGTTTTCTGCCTCCTTGTTTCAAAACAAAAAATTACTAAGCCCTCTGGAGCCAGCTCATGTGGTCTAGGTTCCAAATGTGGATGCTATTTTATTCATGTAGAAGAATTGGAGTTTAGATATCCCCCCAACAGAAACCAAATTGTTTAAACAAAAATAATAAGAGATGCAAGGCTTGTCTCATTGCCCTATACCTGATAATAGCTAAGTGTGTTTTATTAGCCTATGGGGAATTTGTCCTATGAAACTATCTCTGGAGTTTTCACCTCTTTTTTTTTTTTTTTTTTTTACTTTTATGTAGTCAAGTTAGAATTTTTGAAGATGAACTGGAAATGAGGTACACTTGCTAAGTATGACATTTGTCTATGTTCTACTTTATTCAAGATTACTAAAAGTTAATATTAAAATAGAATTTTATATTTCATCACTACATTGTTCATTAAAACATATGGCCCCAAAGTTAATTAACTAACATAAGTAGCCATTGGGTAAATGCAAATCAAAACCACAATGAGATATCACTGCCTAGCTATGATGATGGTTATACTTAAAAAAGACAGATAATAAAAAGTGTTGGTGAGGATATGAAGAAATTAAAATTCTCATTCATTGCTGATGAGAATGTAAAATCGTCTAGTCACCCTGGAAAATCCAGTCTGGCAGTTCTTTAAAAAATTAAACATAAAGTTACCATATGACCCAGCAATTCCACTCCTAGATATATACCCAAGAGAAATGAAAAAAATATGTCAACACAAAAAGACTTGTACTCAAATGTTCCATAGCAGCATTATTCATAATAGAAAAAAATGAAACAAGCCAAATGTCCATCAACTGGTTAAAGGATAAATAAAATGTGTTATATCCATATAATGGGATATTATTTAGCAATAATAAAGCATGATGCATACTACTATATAGATAAACATTTAAAACATTATGCTGAGTAAAAGAAACCAAACCCAAAAGGCCACAAATTGTATGATTCACTTATTTGAAAAGTCCAGAATAGGCAAGTATATAGAACCAGAAATCAGATTAGTGGTTGCCTAGGCTGGGCTGAACAGTGGGTCAGGGCTAGGGAATGACTGCTTATGGGGAGAGAGCTTCATTGTGAAGTGATGAAAATGTTCTGGAATTTGATTGTGGTGATGATTGCATAACGCGATCATCAATATACTAAAAACCACTAAATTGTACCCTTTGAATTGTTGAGTTTTATAGTGTGTAAATCATATCTCAATGAAGATGTTTGTAAAAAATGACTGATGTAATAATTGTATAGCTAAATGCAAATCAGAAATATTCCTATAGCATCCTTCAGTCCAAGATGAACACAGAAGTTTCTCAAGACCTGGATGGCCAATGGATTAGCAAAACAGGGAGCAAGAGATGTCATCATGCTAATGTGCTGGACAAGTTATCACAGGGCCCTGCTGCTGTAAGTAGACACAACTCTAACTGAGCAGCAGCAAATCTAAGCCAGCTGGAGGAGGCAAGGCCTCCACGGAAGCCTGCATGGTGCTAGTACGGGATGCCAGCTTCTCAGGACAAGTGAAATACACCATTCCAGTCAACAGGATTCATTTTTCAATGGTTTTTTGCCTCAGAAGCTTTTCAGATTCATGACCTAAAGAATATCAAGGCCAGCTAGGTAAGATGTTCTACTTGGCACCGTGAGATTCATAAATGCCCCAAATTAGGTGTTCTCTGAAACATTTGTTAAGTGCTTGGGATCAAAGTCCTAAGGGTGCCAAACTTTTACTTCTAGGAGGGATGGAAAGAGGAGAGTGGGAAGATAAGACCAAAATAAGGAGGGATGAGGAACCCACAAAAGGGAGTGACTGGGCCTCAGTGGGGCAAAGGGCAGGTGGATGCTTACTTTTTAGGGAAGTTGTAACCAAGAAAATATCAATCCTCCTTAAGCTCCTTCAAAAGTTGGCCAAACTCGTGAATGTTTTGCTGGAAAGGTTTTGGTTTATTTTCCCAAAGTATAGGAAGGGAATAAGTTGTTACCAGGTGAAGCACAGAGGAAAGCAACTGGTGTGGTCAGAAGGATTGCAGGTTGTATGAGAATGCAAGGCCCCAGGAGCTCACGAGAATCCTAAAGAGCAGTTTACTCCTTCATGGGCCATGGAACTGAGGGATCTGGATCTGAGGGGCTTAGAAATTCCTAGTAATTGGCTTATATTACAGCTCTGGTATCAGGTCCACTGAAGGGAGTGTCAAGACCTAAGACTAAAAAGAAAGTAGGCACTAAGTCCCAAGAGCCTTGTACATTATTCTAAGGAATTTGAACTTCATTCTATGCAACAGTGTTAAACAAAGCTTTTCCACCTTTAAGGAATATGAGTTGATACATAAGTGAGCATAATGCAAAAAAGAAGGAGCATGTGTTTTAAGAGAGGTATGGGGACCACAGAGCAGGGCCTGGCAGTCTAGAAAAGACTTCCATGGAAGAAGGGAAATTTGAATTAAGCCTCAAAGACTGAGTAAGATTTTGACAAGCAAAATAATAATAGTGTTTCAGGCTGAGAAAATGGCACGAACAAAGACTTCATTAGGAATGTGTGAATTGTTTGGGAAGTTGTTCAGTTTGGGGTCACCTGAAGGAGTGTACCCTGCCAGGAACAGCTCCACGTACACAAGACATTTCAGAGCAAACAAATCCTTGAAAACAACTCCCCCCCACCCCAATTTTACATCTGGAATGATTTAGGTGATGTAGTTAGACTCGAGCAATGAACTAGTTACCAAATGTTGGAATGGTGTGTGTGTGTGTACTTAGCATATAACTGAGTCATACACCTATATACCCTTTACCTAAACTCACCAATTGTAATCATTTGCTACATTTGCTTAATTAATGTGTGTATGAATATGCATCATTTTATTAATATATCTGTGAATACAGTTTTATATGTATACATATTATATACATAGTATATATATTTTAAGTATATATGTATATATAAATTTTCTTGAAACTTTTTTTTTTTTAAACTGGAATTTTGTACCTCTAAGTTCCCTTCACCTAATTTGCCCATTCCCCCCACCTTCCTCCCCTCTGAACAAACCACTGGGTTTGTTCTCTGTATTCGTGCTTGTGTTTTTGTTTGTTAATTTGTTTTATTTTTAAGACTCTACGTATAAGTGAAATCGCATGGTATTTGTCTTTCTTTATCTGACTTATTTCACTTAGTATAATACCTTCTGGTCCATCCATGTTGTCACAAATGGCAAGAGCTCATCTTTTTTTTATAGCTGAATAATATTCCAGTGTGTGTGTGTGTGTGTGTGTGTGTGTGTGTGTGTGTGTGTGTATTCCACTGTGTGTGGAACATTGTTTATCCATTCATCTATTGATGAATACTTGGGTTGCTTCCATATCTTGGCTATTGTAAATAATGCTGAAGTAAATATAAGGGTACATATCTTTTCAAATAATGTTTTCATTTTCTTTGAGTAAATATCCAATTGTGAAATTGCTGGATTGTATGGTATTTCTCTTTTTAATTTTTTGAGGAAACTCCACGGTATTTTCCACAGTGGCTGTACCAATTTACATTCCCACCAACAGTGCAGAAGAGTTCTCTTTTTTCCACATCCTTGCCAATACTTATTATTTCTTTTCTTTTTGATACTAGCCATTCTGACAGGAGTGAGGTGATATCTCATTGTGGTTTTTGTTTGCATTTCCCTGGTGATTAGTAATGTTGATCATCTTTTCATATATCTGTTAGCCATCTGTATGTTTCTTTGGAAAAATGTCTATTCAAGTCCTCTGCCCATTTTTCCATTGGGTTCATTAGGTTTTTTTGGTGTTGAGTTGTATAAGTTCTTTATATATTTTGGATATTAACCCCTTATCGGATATATCATTTGCAAATATCTTCTCTCGTTCTCTAGGTGGACTTTTGTTTTGTTCATGGCTTCCTTGGCTCCCCAAAGCTTTTTATTTTGGTGTAGTCCCAACAGTTTATTTTTGCTTTTTTTCTCTAACCTGAGGAAGCATATTCATAAATATGTTTCTAAGGCTGATGTCCAAGAGATTACTGCCAATGTTTTCTTTCAGAAGTTTTATGGTTTCAGGTCTCACATTTAAGTCTTTAATCCATTTTGAGTTTATTTTTATACATGGTGTAAGAAAGTGATCCAGTTTCATTCTTTTGCCTTTGTGTAGCTGCTCAGTTTTCCCAACTTCCCCATAGTATAGTCTTGCCTCCTTTGTCATGAATTAATTACCATATAAGTGTAAGTTTACTTCTGGGCTCTCTATCCTGTTCCATTGATCACTGTGTCTATTTTTGTGCAAGAACCATACTCTTTTGCTTACTATAACTTTGTAGTATATCTTGAAACCTGGGATTGTGATAACTCCAGCTTTGTTCTTTCTCAAGATTGGCTTTGGCGATTCAGGGTCTTTTGTTGTTCCAAATTGTAGGATTATTTGTTCTATTCTTTGAAAAATACTATTGGTACCTTGATAGGGATTGCATTGAATCTATAGATTGCTTTGGATAATATGGATATTTTGACAATATTAATTCTTCTAATCCATGAGCATGGCATACCTTTCCATTTGTTTGTGTCGTCTTCAGTTTCTTTTATCATTGTCTTATAGTTTCCAGAGTACAGGTCTTCCTTGGTTGAATTTATTCCCAGGTATTTCATTCTTTTTGGTGCAATTGTAAACAGGATTGCTTTCTTAATTTCTCTTTCTGCTACTTCATTAGTAGTATATAGAAGCACAATAGCTTTCTGTATATTAATTTTGTATCCTGCAACTTTACTCAATTCATTTATTACTTCTAATAATTTTTGAGTGGAATCTTTAGGGTTATATATATATATATTATATTATATTATATTATATATATTCCTTACCAATTTGGATACCTTCTATTTCTTTTTCTTGTCTGATGGCTATGGCTAGGTCTTCCAGTACTCTGTTGAATAAAAGTGGTGGGAGTGGACATCCTTGTCTTGTTCCTCATCTTAGAGGAAAAGATTGCAGTTTTTCATCATGGAATATGATGGCTGCTGTAGGTTTGTCATATATGGCCTTTATTATGTTGGGATATGTTCCCTCTAAACTCACATTGTTGAAAATTTTTATCATGAACAGATGTATTTTGTCAAAGGCTTTTCTGCATTTATTGAGATGATCATATGGATTTTATCCTTCCTCTTGTAAATGTGATGTATCTCATTGATTGATTTGCAAATATTAAACCATCCTTGCATCCCTGGTATAAATGTATCTTTGAACCTAGGTTGCTAATATTTTGTTGAGGATTTTTACATCTATGTTCATCAGTGATATTAGCCAGTAGTTTTCTTTTCTTTTCTTTCTCTTTCTTTCTTTCTTTTTCTTTTCTTTTCTTTTTTTTTTTTTGTAGTGTCTTTGTCTGGTTTTGGTATCAGGATAATAGTGGCCTCATAGAATGAATTTGGAAGTTTTCCTTCCCCTTCTATTTTTGGAATAGTTTGAGAAGAATAGGTGTTTTTTTGTTTGGTAGAATTCATCTGTGATGTCATCTTTTCTTGGACTTTTGTTTGTTGGGAGTTTTTTGATTACCAAATCAATTTTATTAGTCATAATCAGTCTGTTCAAAGTTTCTGTTTCATCCTCATTCTGTTTTGGAAGATTGTAACTTTCTAGGAATTTATCCATTTCTTCTAAGTTGTCCAATATGTTGACATATAATTTTTCATAGTATTCTCTTATATCTATGTTGTTGGTTGCTCTTTCTTCTCTTTCATTTCTGAAAATATTTTACTCCTCTTTCTCTCTTGATGTGCCTAGCTAAAAGTTCATCAATTTTGGTTATCTTTTCAAAGAACCAGTTCTTGGTTTCATTCATCTTTTCTTTTTTCTTTCTTTTTTTTTTTTTTTTGGTCTCTATTTCATTTATTTCCCATTTATTTCCACTCTATTCTTTATTATGTCCTTCCTTTAACTAACTTTGGGCTTTGTTCTTCTTGGTCTCATTCCTTTAGGTGTAAGTGTAGATTGTTTATTTGAGATTTTTCTTGTTTTTACATAGACCTGTATCACTATAAACTTCCCTCTTAGAACTACTTTTGCTGCATCCCAAAGATTGTGGACTGTTGTGTTTGCATTCTCATTTGTCTCCATGTATTTTTAAATTTTCTCTTCTTCATTGACCCACTGGTTGTTTAGTAGCATGTTGTTTAGTCTCCATGCGCTGTGGGGTTTTTTTTTAGTTTTTTTTCTTGTAGTTGATTTTTTCTTGTAATTTTTTTCTTATAATTTTCTTGTAATTGTATTCAGAAAAGATGCTTGATATGAATTCAATCTTCTTAAATTTATTGAGACTTGTTTTGTGGCCTAACATGTGATCTATCCTAGAGAATGTTCTATGTGCATTTGAAAAGAACATGTATTCTGCTGTTTGGGGATGGAATGTTCTATATATATATCTGTTAAGTCCATCTAGTCTTACTCACAGCCATTGTTTCCTTGTTGATTTTCTGTCTGGATGATCTATCCACTGATGTAAGTGATGTTAAAGTCTCCTACTATTATTGTATTGTGTTATTGTATTATTGTCAATTTCTCCCTTTATGTCTTTTTAGCTTTATATATTTAGGTGCGCCTATGTTGAATGCATAGATATTTGCAATTGTTATATATTTCATATATATGTATAAATATGAAATATAATATATATGTTATAAATTTCCCTGAACCATTTGAAAATAAGTTTCAGATATCATGATGCTTTACCCCTAAATATTCTCCTGTAAGGGCATTTTCCTGTCTATATAGTATAATATATATAGTGTTATAATACTTAAAATTAACAGTAACACTATACTATCTAATATAAAGCCAGTATTTTTTTTTAATCCCAGGACCCAGTCAGAGTTCATTCATTGCATTTAGTTGTCATGTGTCTTTAGCCTTTTTTCTTTTCTTTAAATTTTGTCTTTTAAGACATTGACTTTTAAAGATCCCAGGTCAGTCATTACATAGAATGTCTCATGTTCTGGGTTTGTCTGATTGTTCCTTATGATTAGAATGTAGGTAAAAAAAATTCTGCAAGAATACTACCTAGGTGCTGTTGCATCCCTTTAGGAGGCACATATGTGAGGTGTCCCATTATTGGTGATGCTCTTACTCACTTGATTCAGGTAGTAACTATAGATCTTTCATTAGAGTATATTTTTACTTTTTATTTAGTAAATAATCTGTGGTGTGATTCTTTGAAACCACAAGAATACTGTTTCCCAAAAACCTTTTCGTCAATGGTTTTAGCATTAATTGGTGATCCTTGCCTAAATCAGTTATTTCATTGGGAGTTGCAAAATACTGATTTTTCTCATTCTACCCTTCCTTCTGTATTTATTAGCTCTTTTCTATCTTTTCTACCATCATTTCTCTTCAGTTTTGCTGAATATTTTGGGAGGTATCTTGAATAAAATATGATTATTTTAGACATAACAATTATTGCAGTTAATTTTTTGTGTTACCTTGACTCTCTTTAAATTTCCTCAAATTCCTGCTGAGCACATATACAAGAGAAAGTTATTGTTTTGGTTGGTGCAATTATGTTACTTGTTGGCAAAAGACAACACACCGAGGAAAACAAAAACACCAATATTTTGCCTTATTATAAGACTGAACATTTGCTCATAATTTAAAAATAAACGAAACATGTTTTATAAATGAAACTGATGTGGATGAAACCTTATGAAACAAAGCTTAACATTCTGAAAGTAATTTATTCTTTAAAACTTGCAGGTGGCTTTTTTTCTGAGACACTGCTTTTAGAAAAAGTTTGGAAAGATGGTCTAGGAATAGTGGCATTTAGAATAAAATACAATGTAATTTGTCTGACAGCCACATTGCTACAAATCATCCTTATTTATAGTATGTTTCATTTTGAAACTGCCAGCACTTTAATACAGGCACATCAGAAGAGTAAATAGCATAAATAAGCTTTATAATCTGTCCTGCATAGGGTTAAAGAAACAATTTCTTGGAAAAAACCTACATAAAATTACATAAGATTTCATAGTTTGTTCAACTTTTATTTATTTATTTTTTTAAAGATTTTATTTATTTGACAGAGAGAGACACAGCGAGAGAGGGAACACAAGCAGGGGGAGTGGGAGAGGGAGAAGCAGGCTTCCCGCAGAGCAGGGAGCCAATGTGGGACTTGATCCCAGGACCCTGGGATCATGACCTGACCGAAGGCAGACGCTTAACGACTGAGCCACCCAGGCGCCCCAGTTTGTTCAACTTTTAATTCATTTTTCTTGAATAGACTTTATGAGCAGTAGCTTATAGGCTTTCAAATTAAAATACTAAAATAAATCTCTCTTCCACAATAGTGAGATAAACCACTGTAAAGATATGGAGAAAATATGAAAATATGACAAATGATTAATAACTACATTATTATAAGCAATTCATACAAATTGGCGGAAGTATTGAGATCCCAATGTATAAGTGAGTAAAGAATTTCAACAGAAAATTCATGTAAGATGAAATATAATTGCAATGATAAGCAGCATATATAGGACAAAATTATTAATATTATTAGAATTTTTTAAAATGCAAATTCAAATAACAATAAAGTTTTAATTCCTAGTTATTTTTGTGAAGTTAAAACAGGCAGTATTGGTAAAGGAGTGTAAGGCTACCATATTTATTTTAATGCCGATAGCAATAAAAATTGCTACAACCCATAAGGAAAGCAAGTGGCCAAAATAACTAAATGTTCTGTTCAAAAGAAGAGAAAAATTGATGGGGGATAAAGCTTATAACAACGTCCAGGCAGACTGCTTGTCTTATTACTGTTTTTACACTCAAACTTAGAATTTCTGCTTTAAATATAATAGGACTTAGCTAATTATGTATCAAAAGAAAGAAGAAAAGGACAAAGAAAAGAATGAATGAATAAATGCATGAAATTTCTCAATGTTTGTGAAAAGTAATTTAGGATAATTTGGAAAAGACAATACATGTGTCCATTATTACGTCTTTTTGTATATCTACCAAGAATTATATAAAACATTAACACCATGCGGGTGCCTTGGTGGCTCAGATGGTTAAGCATCTGCCTCCGGCTCAGGTCATGATCTCCAGGTCCTGGGATCGAGTCCCGCATCGGGCTCCCAGCTCAGCGGGGAGTCTGCTTCTCCCTCTCCCTCTGCCCTGCCTCTCCCCCTGCTTGTATTGTCTCTGTCTCTCTCTCGCTCTCAAATAAATAAATAAATATTTTTTAAAAAAGAAAAAAAACACATTAACACCATGCTTAATTCCTTTACACAGACCCACAACAGTTCTGGGCAGTTTACTGTCTGTTCCAAACAAACTATAATAGCACAAAGCACCAATATTCAAGCAAAATACTGAGCTATGAATGTTGCCATGTATAACTATATACATGGATGAGCAATTTTGTTTTACAAAAATTGATACTTTCTTATCTTCATATTACTAGAGCCACCCGTGAAGTTTGACCTTGCTGACAATCTGCTTTTTGAAACACCACCTCCCTTGATTCCCTTGGTAAGTCTGAACTCCTTCCTCACCTACTCGTCTGGATGTTCATTTCTAGTTTCCTTTGTAGGTTCATCTTTCAAATCCACCCAATAAGTACTGATGTTTCCCAGAGGCTTGAACTTCACCTCTTTTCTCCTATCTCATCTGTAGCTTCAACCACGTCAACCATCTCTACATCTGTCCCAGATCTCTTTCCTGAGCTCTGGATCTTTCCTAATTGATAATTAGATGGTTGAATGTGCCATAAGCACCTCAAACTCAGTATCATTACTTTCAGAGGACTAGTATTCAAACTGGAAACCACAAAGTTTTAATGGGTTCTTCCTACTCTTTCTGCTAGCTTCAGTAAGGAGTCTGCTTGAAGGTGAATAGCTCATGATGGACTTTTCTTTGATTTAAGTACTTTACTCTTTCCTCTGAATTTTGCAACTTTTATGATTCTTGTTGTAGGTCCTAGATTTCCCTGGCTGGGAAACCTATAAATATGACCTGTGCACCTTAAGATATTTGGTATTTGAATATAGGATATTAGAAAACACATTGTATGAAATAAGATGCAATGGAGGACCCAGGAGTCTAGAGGACTCTGATGTACTTATTGGAGGTTTAGATCATGAGAAATCTAAAAAGAACAAAAGGTCCCTGACAGAAAACATAAGAAGCCTCCTTTCTTGTTGCCCCCCTTTCTTAAAATTTAAATTCAATCAGCCAACATATAGTACGTCATTAGTTTCAGATGTAGTGTTCAATAATTTATCAGTTGTGTGTAACACCCAGTGCTCATCATATCACGTGCCCTCCTTAATGCCCATCACCCAATTACCCCATCCCCCCACCTACCTCCCCTCCAGCAACCTTCAGTTTGTTTCCTATAGTTAAAAGTCTCTCATGGTTTTTCTCCCTCTCTGATGACTTCCCATTCAGTTTTCCCTTCTTTCCCCTATGATCCTCTGTGCTGTTTCTTATATTCCACATATGAGTGAAACAATATGGTAATTGTCTTTCTCTGATTGACTTATTTCACTCAGCATAATACCCTCCGTCGATGTAAATGGTATGTATTCATCCTTTCTGATGGCTGAGTAATATTCCATTGTGTATATATATATATATATATATATATATATATATACACCACATCTTCTTTATTCATTCATCTGTTGATGGACATCTCAGCTCTTTCCATGGTTTGGCTATTGTGGGCATTGCTGCTATGAACACTGGGGTTCATGTGCCCCTTCGGATCACTATATTTGTATCTTTGGGGTAAATACCCAGTAATGCAATTGCTGGGTCATAGGGTAGCTCTATTTTTAACTTCTTGAGGAATCTCCACACTGTTTTACAGAGTAACTGTACCAGCTTGCATTCCCACCAGCAGTGTAAGAGGGTTACCCTTTTGGGGTGCCTGGGTGGCTCAGTTGGTTGAGTATCTGCCTTTGGCTCAGGTCATGATCCCAGGGTCCTGGGATCGAGCGCTGTGTCAGGCTCCCTGCTCAGTGGGAGGCCTGCTTCTCCCTCTCCCTCTCCCTCTGCCTGCCGCTCTGCCTGCTTGTGCTCTCTCTCTCTGTCAAATAAATAAATAAATAAAATCTTTAAAAAAAAAAAAAAAAGAGAGAGTTCCCCTTTCTCTGCATCCTCACCAACATTTGTTGTCTCCTGTCTTGTTAATTTTAGCCATTCTGACTGCTGTGAGGTGGTATCTCATTGTGGTTTTGATTTGTATTTCCCTGATGGCTAAGGATGTGGAGCACTTTTTCATGTGTCTGTTGGCCATTTGGATGTCTTCTTTGGAGAAATGTCTGTTCATCTCTTCTGCCCATTTCTTGACTGGATTATTTGTTTTTTGGGTGTTGAGTTTGATAAGTTCTTTATAGATCTTGGATCAGATATCTTTATCTGATATGTCATTTGCAAATATCTTCTCCCATTCTGTAGGTTGCCTTTTAGTTTTGTTGACTGTTTCCTTTGCTGTGCAGAGGATTTTTAATCTTGATGAAGTCCCAAAAGTTCATTTTTGCTTTTGTTTCCCTTGCCTTCGGAGACACGTCTAGCAAGAAGTTGCTGCGGCCGAGGTCACAGGGGTTGCTGCCTGTGTTCTCCTCTAGGATTTTGATGGATTCCTGTCTCACATTGAGGTCTTTCATCCATTTCATCTTTGTGTATGGTGTAAGAAAATGGTCCAGTTTCATTCTTCTACATGTTTGCTGGCCCCCCTTTTTTTTGAGGATAAAAATGGGATGTAAGTCATGATAGAAGGGATAGAACTTGGGGGAGGTTGTTGAAAATCTTTGTGTAAATTTTCTGCTTTCAGTTAATGGTTGAATTGTAATATACCTAATTCCTATGATCCCTTGCCAGACATACTGAGGAACAAAACAAAACAAAAATGGTGATTTCAATAGTCAAATGGCTAAGTCTTCTTTTTGTCACGCAGGATTGAAGGGGCCCATGGTGTAGAGAGATGTGTCCTAGTACTGGAATCAAACATGTCTAAAATGGAATTAATGTCTTAATCTCTCTCTTAGGTTCTTTTTCTGGTTAACAGTACCACCATGTCTGCAGCTGACCAAGTAAAAACTTGGGCATCGTCTATGTTTCCTCCTATCCCCTCTGCTCTCCATATCCAGCCAATCAATCAGCAAGCCCCACCTATATACTTCCTAAATATCTCTCATACATGTCCCTTCTGCCACCACTATCAAAACCTCATTTCTAGCTGTGTGAATTCTACTCAGAGTTCTTCAGTGGCTCCCATTCCATATAGGACATAGTCTGAATCACTTTGCAGGGCACCCAAAGCCAGTCACATTCTGCCCTCCACCTTTCTCCAGCCTCATTCCCTATCTCCTTGGGCCATGCTATGACAATACAAAGTCGCCTGTGGATCCCCCAACACATAACCCTCTCTCATGTCTCCACACCTTCCCACCTGCTTCTTTCTCCACTGTGAATGTCCGTCTTTACCTCGCAAACACCTACTGAAGCTTTCAGCTGCACCTCAAAAGCTGAAAAGTGTCCCCTGACTTCTCTACAAATAGACAACAGAGACATAAGCACTCATTTTCCACTCATCCATGCTGCCAAGATATAGCGTATGTATATCTCGTCACATCAAATATACCTCATATGTCTTAATTCGAATAAATCATTGCTGAGATACTTTGAGTGCTTACCATGTGCCAGGAACTGTGCTAAGCAGTTTACATTTATTATCTTATTTACTCCTTACAACACTCTGAGGAAAGTATATTATAAACACTGTTTTAAAGACAGGGAAATGGAGGCACAGAGAGGCTAAGGAACTTGCCCAAGGTATCCTAGTGTGGTGTCACCAGATAAGATGTGAACACACACTTTGAACTTATGCTTTTGGTAACTTTTAACCAAGCAGTGTTGTTACTCTTGTTGTTATTGTTTTGCCACTAGACTATACCTTGAGACCAGAACTATGGCTGTCAATGTAGTACGCCCAGAACCTTGCATGGTGTTTAATACAGAGTTAACAATGAATAAATATTTTTTTTAAGATTTTTTTTAAATTTATTTATTTGACAGAGAGAGAGACAGCGAGAGAGGGAACACAAGCAGGGGGAGTGGGGCAGGGAGAAGCAGGCTTCCCGCTGAGCAGGGAGCCCGATGCGGGGCTCGATCCCAGGACCCCGGGATCATGACCTGAGCCAAAAGCAGACGCTTAACGACTGAGCCACCCAGGCAACCCGACAATGAATAAATATTTGTGAATGAATGAGTAGTCCATAAAACTCTCTGTTTTTATGGAGCCAATTTTCTCTTATCTTTCTGGCATACTCTCAGAATTTTTGGATAGAATCTATGTCCCTTCATAATTATGTGACTTAGTGTTTATATTTCATACATTCCTTTCTGGAAGATTTGCTCTATTTGGTGCTGCTTACCACATTCTTTTAGGGATAAAGAACAAAACTTATACTTGGAAATATGTTTTATCTCAGTTAACACATCCTCTTTCTAAAATCACTGATAACGCTATCTTGTACAAAGTCCTTCAGAATGTATTTTAACCTCACAAGTGAATTTCCCTTTTAAACTATGGTTAGCAATTAAAATTTTATAAAAATAATTTACCTTTCTTTTTCTCAATTATTTTTATTTATTTCTACTTACTTGATTGTTAGTATGAGTTTTGTAATCATAATTTTTAATGTATTAACCACTCTGATCTAATTTACTGACCTATCGGTCTACAGGAAAGCAGGCTTTGGTCAACACATGGAAATAGGTCCTCTTTATATTTATGGAGCGAAAGAAAATCAGCATCTTTGTTACCTAGAAATAGAGCAACTGGCCTTGAGACTGCTTGCCTCCTACCTGATGGAGGTCAAGAGGAGGGTTCTGGCACCAAAGATTCTCCTTGAGGGAAATGACAAGCTTAAGTTGGTCACTTCTTTTTGCCATGTTTCCAATAGGCAATTTGCTGGAAACAGGAGACAATTGTCTGTAGCCTCTGTAAGGAAAACCACTATTGCTAATGATGGTATCAACAGATTCATAGAAGGCCACTAGCTAGGAGAAGGGCCTGGAAAGGACTAAAAAAAGGTCAATCTCGATATGAAAGAGTATAACCAGGGCAGACTTCTTGTTATGTGCTTTTGAAAATCCAAGGCAAACCCATTTGCCTCTGAGTTTCCCTGCTTCCTTTTAACTTCCATTCTTTCTATTTATTGAATCCCAAGTGATTTCATGTGTTTCCTGCTTTAGAGGTTTTGCTTCACTGAGCCTCAGGCCTTATTTATGTGTGTGTTCCATGCAGATGGGTGGTCTCTTGAAACTGTATCATCAGATTAAGACATGCAGCTGTAAGCACTCCTACTCCAGTTCACAGCATAGCTGAGAAAGTGTAGACTTTAAAGAAGCCGTATGTGTTTGGTTGAAAGGAAAGAAATGGTAGGAGATTCATTCATTCACTCACCCACTGACTCACAAATCAAATCTTTTACGTGCCTCTATGTACTAGACATTATGCTAGGCTTTCCAAAGATGGGCTGCTCCAACCTTTACCATCAGGAAGCTTACAGTGTTGTAGGGAGACAGGTGTGGAACAAATACGAAAATATAATGAGCTAATGGCTTTAGGGGGGTATTGTAAAGTACAGTGGAAACAAGACAGAGAGATCCTAAGTCTGCCCAGGAGTTCCAGGAGAGCTTCACATGGTTGAAACTCAAGGGATAAGCAAGAATTTACTAGGTGGACAAGGGGAGAGGATGTTTCAGACAGAGGGATACTCGCAGAGATGGGAAGGCAAGGACAGTGCGACGTGTTTGAGGAGCTGCAGCAGAGTCAGTTGTGTGTCCGTGGGGCTAACAATGAGAAGTGGGCATCTGGTGGAAGTGAGGCAGTAGGGGTAGGTAGGGGCCACCGCAGGAAGAGATTGGACCTCTACACTGTTGGTTAGACTTTAAATCTTCCTTTTTCTTTTTTTTTTTTTGACAGAGAAAGACACAGTGAGAGAGGGAACACAAGCAGGGGGAGTGGGAGAGGGAGAAGCAGGCTTCCCACGGAGCAGGGAGCCCGATGCGGGGCTCGATCCCAGGACCCTGGGATCATGACCTGAGCTGAAGGCAGACGCTTAACGACTGAGCCACCCAGGTGCCCCTTGGTTAGACTTTATACTGTAAGCAATGGAACTCCTGAAGAAATCTGAGCGAGGAAGCAATAGGCTCCAACTTGCATGCAGAAGGATCACCCTGCAGCCGAGTGGAGAACAGCTTGGAAGACAGTGGTACTTAAGGCAAGAGGAGTTAGTCAGGAGGAAGAGTGCTCGAACTGTGGCAGCGGCAGCAGGGACAGAGAGGAGCTAGAGGCATAGAAGAGATTTTCGACTACACTTTATAACACATACAATTAAAATTAACATGGAAACCACATGCCAATATTCAATTGGAATTTTTTTAATGCAATTTCATTTTAAAATAATTTGTGTGCTACCAGTGATTCAAGAGATATTATTACTATGAGGCCATCTAAATTCCCAGAGGGGCACCTCTCTGGGAAACTATGCTGTAATGTGACAGAACTAAGGTATAGTATATTAGGAACTAGAGAATTCTTACCTATTTAGAAAAAAACATCTAGAGACATTAGGATCACCATGTGATTTATGTTTTCTTAAAGAAAGAATGCATCAATAAAATTAAACCCATTGATATTGCCTTGGAATGACCTAGACTGAGAAGTGTGATTTTCTGATAATTATGGAGAGCATGACCAATGTTTATTATAAAATCATTTCAAAAAATCTTAAAGGCACTCTTCGCTTATGCCAAGATGCTTTCTCTATTATTATGATCATCAGTGATTACTTGCTCAGCATCTACCTACCTAGGCATGTGAAGAATAGAAGGAGGTGCATCCCAGGCAGAAGGTACAACATGTATGAAGGTCCTGAGGTAGGAAAGATTTTGACTTGTTTAAGGAGCTAAAGGAAGGCAGTGGGGCTAGAAGAAAGGGAACGAGGGGAGCTGGGGCATGAGATGATATCAGGAGGGTAAGCAGGGATCTGTTTAATTAACAGTAAATATTTGTTCAAATTTCGGTCCTTTCCTGATTTAGCTTCTATGTTTTATTAAACACTGTTGGATATTCCCTCAATCCTCACATGACTACACTCACCTGTTTCTCTTATAACATTTCTCACCTTCTTTCTTTATTCTCCATTATGGAGTCATCTTATTCCCACTCCTTAAATATTGGTGTTCTGATGTGTTCTTCATGGGTGCACATTTCTCCTCACTCCCCACAGTCTCTGCGGATCTTGGCCACATTCACGCCTCCATGCTAATGACTCCCATATCTGAATCTCCCTTCAAGATCTCTCTCCCAAGCCTTTGGCCTGAACATGCAAGATACTCTAACTATGTCTGATAAAAGTGAAATCAGCTTTCCCCCAAAACCTGTTACCTCTTTTTTTTGAGGTAGGACCTCCATCCACCCAAAGTCAGATTTTTGGAATCATTCTTATCCTTCCACCTTCACCCCAGGTCCTGATCTCCCACAACTAATCAATCATCAAGTTCTTTCAGTTTTATGTCCGAAGTATTCTTGAATATGTTCTTTTCATGCTAGTTCTGGCCTCTACCTAGTCAAAAATTTGTCATTTATTTCTTTAACTACTAAAAGACCTCTCACTGGTCTCCCTGCCTTTAGTTTTTCTCCCTTCCAATCTGTCCCCCAGAGAACAACCCAAATAATCTATCTAAAATGGGAGGCTAACTAGGACTGTGACTTCCCTACAAAGTGCTATTTCATCATCCACTGGTTCAAGTCCAAGCTCCTTGGCACGGTATGGAAATACTCAGTGACATCTAATTTTCATAGTATATTTTAGTAGTATTAAGCTACCTAAAGTTCCTTGAACAAGCATGCATTTGCATGCTTGCATGTGGAGCAGGCTGAGTTAAGAGATCCCTTCTTCTCTTCCTCCAACACTACACCGGTCACACCATATTTAAATTACCCATACTTACCCTTCCAAATTGGGCTGTAGAGAACAGGTCTTATTCACATTTGATAACCCTAGAGCTCAGCATTTATTCCTTCATTCAGTGAGTATTTATCAAGTGTCTACTACCCCCAGGGTTCAGCAATGAACAAAACAGAGTCTAAGTCTTCATGGATCTCACATCCTAGTGAGGGGGCTCCAGGAGATTGCCTACATAATAGGCACTCAGGATACAGTACTCATAATTGAAAATTTCAAACATCAGGCAAATGAAAGAGTCCTAAACCACTGTCTAAGCACACTGTCTGGAACATTGTTCTGACTCATTTTTCCTTTAAACAGCAAATATGGCAGTGACTAAGGCAACTTAAGCAATGGATTGAACTGTCCTAACTGTGGGTATTGTGGTCTTAGTAGGTGATAATTCTCCTAACTAGAGGAAAACATTTTCCCACATATGTGGAGATATAACCTCATATTCAAACGATCCTCCAGGGTAGGAAGGGAATGAATAACATCCTATTTAATTAGACATGAAGAAAAGTTATAGGAGATTAAAGATTTTTACAGGTACTTTAAGATATCATCACATTAGGGGCACCTGGGTAGCGTAGTCAGTTGGGCATTCAACTCTTGGTTTCAGCTCGGGTCTGATTTCACGGTTGTGAGATCGAGCCCCGCATGGAGCCTGCATTGAGCCCCGTGTGGGGCTTCATGCTCAGTGTGGAGTATGCTTGAGTTTCCCTCTCTCATTCTCCATCTGCCCCTCCCCCCACTCATTCTCTCTAAAATAAAAAAATGAATCTTAAAAAAAAAAAAGATACCATCACTTTAGTAAGCTATTTCCCTCACTAGTAAACCCTGTCCTCTTTATATTGGAAGAGGGAAAATTGATATATTTCCTCATTCTCTAAAATGCACTTACCAGATAACTTCTTAAACAACTTTTATTCATGGATGATACATTATTCACTATTTTCTAATTATTATAAGAAATGTATACAGTGTGAAATAACTGTGCTCTCCTCTTTGCTTCCCCCATTTAAATTAGCTCTCAAACATCTTTCTAAGTTTCTAACTGTATGTGTTTGTGCTTTTGCCGATTAACTTCCTCATGAGTTTCCATGATTTTCAGAATGTAACACCCCTTCACCCTCTACAAACCTAAAAAGCTCTTCTACCTCTGAAGAGTGAATTTCAGTGATTTCTCTGCTTACTTCTGAGCTCTCTACATTTCTATAAATCTGTCTTGCAGGTGACTCAGAGAAATAGCAAACTTACTCCTCCCACTGTGGAAAGGACACAACTCAATAAGGGACGCCGCCATTTATACAGAGGCTCAAGCCAAAAATCTGGCAACACCCTTGATTCTCTCCCTCTCTTCTTTACCCCCATACTCAGTCTATTTCTATCTCCTGTTGATTCTTTTTCCTCAATGCCGCTCAAAACTGCAGACTTTGCTCCAGGGCTCTAGCCTTAACACAGATGCTTGTACCTGGACTACTGCCTTATAATTAGTCTCTAGTTCATCTATTATTCCTATGTCTATCCAGCAGGTAGAGTCATCTCTAAAACTTGTCTATCTGACCTTGTTACAGCCTAATTGATGATACCGAGTGTCCTTCCATTGCCAAAAGGGCAGAAAATAAATTCCTCGTGGAATGTGGCTTCTGCACCCCTCGTGACCTGGTCCTGTACCTCTTAAGCATCATCTCTCACCAGTCTCCTCACAATCAAGCCATACCCAAATGTGCAGATTTCCTTGGTGCCACCATACTTTTAAACCTCTATGTCTTTATTCAGGCTGTTCCTTTGGCTCAGTGCATACCCCTTCTTTCTCTCTTAGAAAAGGTCTTCTCTGTGAGAGAGGTTGTTTCCCACACCCATCATGGCTTGTAACCACTTGCCCCATGTCTGAGGAGCCATGTCTGCTTTGTCCATTCCAGCATCCCCAGCACTGAGTACAAAGTAGTCAGACTAAAGATCTGTTAACCAAATGAGTAGTATGATTCTAACTGAAAACTCATTATTGAAAAGAACTGAGAGTGAACATAATTAGTAGAAAATGTAAGAAACCTTTTTTTTCAAGAGGCACAATTGGTCACATTTGATCTCTAGTGAATATCTGCAACATTCCAGGGTTTAAATCCCAAATGTTAAGTCTCCAGTCAGATTTGCACTTCATCAGACCTACAATCCAGACTGGTGGTTAGCTGCCCAAATTGATATCTGAGCTACTCATTTTATTTTTTTATTTTTTTTAAAGATTTTATTTATTTATTTGACAGAGAGAGAGATAGCAAGAGCAGGAACACAAGCAGGGGGAGTGGGAGAAGGAGAAGCAGGCTTCCCACTGAGCAGGGAGCCCGATGCGGGGCTCGATCCCAGGACCCTGAGATCATGACCTGAGCCGAAGGCAGACGCTTAACGACTGAGCCACCCAGGCGCCCCTGAGCTACTCATTTTATTTTGACTGTTTGAGATTAGCTTCCACAGCTGTTGTAGTACTGTATTGTCAATCATTTGACTTTTAGATCAGAATTTAACCAATTTGGAGGAAGAAAACAAAAACCTTCAGAAGACTTATTTTTCAATATTTTAGCAGAACATAACTAGCATTCTCCCCATATATATCCATTTACAGCTCTCTCAGATTGTGTATATTCTTTACAAGAAAAAAAAAAAAAACTGTGAATGGGACTTGAGGCTATATCCTAAGGTTTTTTTTAAAAAGATTTTGCTTATTCATTTGACAGAGAAAGATAGAGAGAACATACAAGCAGAGGGAGAGGGAGAAGCAGGCTCCCTGCTGAGCAGAGAGCCTGATTTAGGGCTCCATGCCAGGACCCTGGGATCATGACCTGAGCCAAAGGCAGGCGCTTAACTGCCTGGGCCACCCAGGCACCCCTATATCCTAAGTTTTTAACTTGTCCTCAGTAGATAAAACTTTAATATGTGGTCTTTGAAAGTAAAAACTGAGTTTTCCCGAAATGCCAAAACCTAGGATAAAGCATTTAAGCTTCACTGCTTTTGTTCCACAAATGTTCACCAGACACTCCAGGCTTGTGATGAGTGCTGTGGTGGAATCATATTTTAATGTGTTTTATAATGTGCTTTGATCCTCTACTTCTTGTTACCTCATGACCCTTCTAACAGCAGCTGGGCATCTACTTGTAGTTGTCAGGGGAAGGTTTTTACAGAAGAATACAGGAGGAAAAAAAAAAAAAATCCCAGGCCTTCAAACTTTAAATTTTAAACCATGAAAGTCTTGAGACATAATATTTTTCAAACCATGTAATCAGTTGGAACATTTTTTCCACCCCCAGATTAGTCTATGTCAAGAGAAAAGAAGAGCAGAAAAGAGAACAAGGAAGAGGAACAGAAAGGGAAGGAGAAGAGAAGGGAGAGAGCAGGGAAAGGGAGAGGAAGGAGGGGTGGAGGGAAAGAGCAGAGGAAGGGGGAGCTAGAGGGAAGCAAAGAATGAGATGCTGGGAGATCCTCCATACAGGGCCCTGTTCTAGACCTCCATGGACTCTATTCATCTGGAGAGAAGGTTGGAACCTCCTGATAGGTGGGATCTAAGTAGATGGGAGCCCATCCCCACCCTTCCCTGGTAGGTTGTGAAAAGCAACAAGGCGTCTGGGTTTTCCTGTGCTTGCTGTCGTATCAGCCAGGATCGAAAGAGGAAAACAGAAACAACTCTATTCAAAACTGAGGAAATTTCACTGTGACAGGAAATTGGCTACATTTGTGGCAGGGACACTGAGAAGCCAAATAGGATAATGACAAATCTAGAGATGTGAGCAGCAGCAGGAAGCCACTACTCCCCCTATGCTGGAAGACCAATGAGGAGAGATGGTGTTATTAGACCTCAGGGGCCAAGGTCACCAGGGAAGCTGGAACCACAGGAGGCCTGACTGGAGGGAGAGGATCATGTAGGAAATGCAGCTGCTGCTGATGATGCAAAGAAAGGTGGAGGTAAACTCTGGCCTCTTCCTTCTTCATGTCCTCCAATTGCTCACGAATGCCTCACAAGCACCAAACCCAACTGAATCTAGTGGGCATGAGTCAGCCACTCTGCAGCAGAGTGAGAGAAGGGTGAGGCACGGGCCTGAGGGCATATACCCCTAGATGTGAGAGCAGGAAAATGTCTGCAGGGGATGTCTAGGACTACAAACCTAAGACACCCTAACAGATTCCCCATGCTCAGAGGGGCCCAAAGCAAGACATCCATGACAGAGGAGCCAGAAGACTTAAAGGGCCTTTGGAGCTGGGACCAGGAAGACACATCAGGGATCTAACTAAACAGGAAACCAAAGACCAAATGAGCTCACAGCCATCCCAGTGTGTCCCAGCTTGGACAGAAGACAACACTGAAAAGATCAGACTTGCCTCCACCATAACGAGTTGACTCCATGTAACTGCCCCCACTCCATTCTCATACCACACAGAGATGACACTACCAAGGGAAGGGAGAGGAGACCATCTAGCAGAGTGGAGGCTGAATCTAAATTCACTCTTAGATAAAAAAAAAAGGAAAGAACCTAGTCTTACATCTAACAGAGCCCACTGAATGTTGGGGAAGAATGGATACAACACGGATTATCAGTAATGCAGTGAGAAATGGAGAGAAATAGGTCATGTCCAAGGATGTGCTGGGGCTGGAGATCCATATAGAGAAGTAGTTCCTATACTTGCCTGGAAGGAAGGGCTTTTCAGAGAAGGCCTCACAGGTGATATTTGATGAGTCCAATGCCTGATCTTCAAGAGAAGCCAATGCATTCCTTATCTAACTATAGCCCATTGAAGTTTTTCAGAAACCTGGCAAATCTCTCCAGGTTTATCTTCATTTTGATTAGCAGTGCTGGAGTGATAGGATGAGTGTGAACCGAATTTCAACTCTGATGAGTAGCATCAGCAGCTTGCAAAAAATGAATGCCTTTTTTTAAAGATTTATTTATTTATTTTAGAGGGAAAGGGAGAGAGAGTCCCAAGCAGACTATGTGCTGAGCATAGACCCTGATAAGGGGCTTGATCTCAGGACCCTGAGATCACAACCTGAGCCAAAACCAAGAGTCCAACACTTAACCAACTGTGCCACCCAGGCGTCCCAGAAATTAGTTCTTCAAAATGTATCCTTCTGTAGATTTGGTAAGGCCATTTCTAGACTTCAGTTTTGAACTAAAGAATGAGATCTCAAGGCACTCAGGTAGTCTTACAGAATGTTCAGTCCATAAGAAAAGCTGTATAAGCCAACTGGAATATATTATGTCCACATTACCAAACTTCTATAATGGAACAGATTTCAGTCTATCATGTAACATTCCAATCTGTCAGGACTTTGCTCAAAATACTGAATTTGCCACTTTGTAAGCAGAGAAACAAGACCATTGATTTACAAATAATCTCATCTATCACTATTCCAGAAACAATATTCCTAATCTTACCTTTTATAATCTAATAATTTAGGAAATAAAAATAATTTATATTCTCTTCATTGTTTACAAAGTGAAAAATGGTTCTATTACTGGAAACAATAAAAGTCATTGAAACATTTTGAAAATTTTCTTTACCTCATTAGAGATATGTGTTCCAGAGAGATCTACTGACAGCAAGGAAAAGATGTTTACAATATATTCAATTCCTAGGTCAGTCAAATATTCACAATTTCGTAAACTCAAGTAGTTTAAATTAGGGCAGCTGAAAGAAAGCAGTATGAAGAATTAATTTTACTTTTAATCACAGGTCAGTAGCAATTTCTTTATACCAAAACTATCTGAGAGAAGCAAATGGTATTGAAGCAAGGACTTTTTTTCTCAAAATAAAAGTAAACTTAAAAGTGGAAAATAATTTGGCATTACAAAGTAGTATGAAAGGGAGGTGGATTATTATATATTATATATTATTATATATTATGTATTGTTCCTATAGCAAATATATCTATTATATCTATGGTTTCATTTCATATCATAATTTCTGATAAGAAAAAATATCACATGTATACAAAAAACTATCATGTAAGTATGATGAATGACCACTAAAAGTACAAAGCCAAGTACAATGAGAAAATCTCTTACACGTTTGCTATAGGAATTGACTCTTCCTTACTGTACACAAGGTCTCTGACAAGTAAAGAGGATAAGGAATAAACCCACCAGCCAGAACATCCCTTGGGAAATGCTTACATAGAGATAATATCCTTGAAAAGTGCAGAGAAGTCAATCATGTCTAGATAGTGATAACTTCATTAGTGACTCCATCTCAAACATTCTCTAATGTGAGATTAATAAGAAACATCTCAGATATGATCAAAAGACTAGTTTTATCTGACTCCAATGTCTTTTATTTTATTTTATTTCCCTGAGTATTAGACCAGTTTCTCAGTCTCCTGGTGTTTCCCAAATGGTTCTGAAGGTCTATTTCTGAAGTCTCCTATTAGCAGATACACATTACTAATGATATGATGTAAAATTTTACTGTTTTATCGTACCGCTCTGATAGTTTCACAATAGAGATATCAGTCAGGTGGATACAGTTACTTAAATTTAGCTCTCTTATCCTGGTGCTCACAGGACCATCAAGAAATTGTCTTAGTCCCACATCACCAATTCTGTAGGAAAGAGAAAAGCTCACATGTGATTTTATGTGTAAAGATATAGAGTACTACTTAAGTAATAGTTACTGTATTCAATACATTCTAAAATAGCATGGTAATATCTTTATATGGGTATTGTGTCAACATTTTAAAACCGAATTTGATCATATAAATTCAGTATAATAGAAAAAGTATAAATGATAGTCACGGGAGAAGGATTAATTAACATGTTCTTCCTGTTCATTGTTCATTTAATTAAATGGCATGATTATTAGAATTATTAACAAGACAGATGGTTCTTAAGGTCTCTTTGGTGTTAAAATGTGATCAAGTTAAGCAGTCCCTGATGCAGTCTCCTGCAAAAGAAAAACACCAAAACTTAGGAAAGGGAGAACCAACACTAACAGTCAAACTACAGCCAGAATCTTGCAGGAATTTTCACTAAATACAGGGTCAAGTAGCTGGACTGAAAATCCAATAAGTGACCTCTGCTGAAGTACAGAAAACCTGGAGGAAGACCTTGACCTCAGTCTTCCCACACTGTCTATCCGTAATCAGAGACACCTTTGTGTCAGTGCCATTTTCACCCTCCACCAGGAACTATGCTTTATAAATGGCTAGAAGTCTGTTTGGCCCATCTGTTCCCTATCTTCCAATGGGAGCTTTATTTCTAATTCCATTTGGAGACCACCAGTTCCTTCTAAAAAGCATTTCAGTAAATAAAGCACAACAGGAGATTGCACACTGCATCCTAAGAGAGGTGGCTTTCACACACAACAATCCTATAGATAGGTGTACCGATGGGAAGAGCCTTGGGAGCCATATAAGTTGACTGCTGATATCTCTTATACCCTCTATTTGGTCAGATTTACAAAGAGCCGAGCAATATAGGCAGAAGGTGAATGGGCCTGTTTCAGTTGAATGGGATACCTCCTTTGTCCATCAACTCCCCTTCCATCTGTAATAGGACAGGGGGACTGTGGCAGCACCTGGGAAAGCAGTTAAGGGCTTGGTGGGTGGGGGAATGGGAGGGCAGAAGGGAGAAGGAGAGTATAAACACAACTGATCAACTTATCTCTTAGTAAACAGCAGGGCTGGTGTATTCATTGAGAGGTATTTTTACTAACCAGAAAACAAATATGGTATGGCATTTGTAAGACTTGAGAAAGCATACCTCTGAAAATGACTTTTAAAAGAAAATACAAAAACATTAGAACATAGTAAACAGTGTAAAGAAGCAGTAGGAATTAATAAGGAGCGACCTGGCTGTAACAAGATGCATTCTAAGATGAAAAGGTGGCCACTTGAGATAAAGAACAGATGGCAAACATAGCAATATTTTTCTAGATATCTAGGTTTTCTAGATATGTCTTCTAAGGCAAGGGAAAGAAAAGCAAAAATAAACTATTGGGGGACTACATCAAAATGAAACCTTTTGCACAGCAAAAGAAGCCAACCAAACAAAATGGCGACTTACTGAATGGAAGATGTTTGCAAATTATGTCTGATAAGGGGTTAATATCCAAAATATATAAAGAACTTATAAAAGTCATCTTCTGGTGGCAGGGTCTGGAGAAGGGGGGGCAGGTGCCATGCCCAGCTGCAAAGGTGGCAGGAAGAGGCCCCTGAAGCAGCCCAAGGAGACGGACGAGGAAGAGAAGGCGTTGAAGCAGAAACAGAAAGAGGAGCAAAAGAAACTCAAAGAGCTAAAAGCAAAGACCACAGGGAAAGCCTCCAGGGCCACAGGTGGAATTAAGAAATCTGGCAAAGGGCACCTGGGTGGCTCAGTCAGTTAAGCGTCTGCCTTCGGCTCAGGTGACGATATCAGGGTCCTGAATCAAGCCCTGTATTGGGCTCCCTGCTCAGCGGGAGTCTGCTTCTCCCCCTCCCTCTGCTGCGCTCTCTCTGTCAAATAAATAAATAAAATCTTAAAAAAAAAAAAAAAAAAAGAAGAAATCTGGCAAAAAATAAGCTGTTCCTTGTGCCTGAGGCAAAGGTGATCCTTAATTCCATTCCTGTTTAAACATCTGGATTCCCTGTCATAGCATCTGTTGCCACCTACAGCTAGAATGAAGTGTTTTCTTAGATCTTGTTGTACATTTAAGAATAAACTTTTGTAAAAAGAAAAAAACAATTATTTAAAAAGAAAAAAAAGCTTAGGGGCACCTGGATGGCTCAGTCGTTAAGCGTCTGCCTTTGGCTGAGGTCATGATCCCAGGGTCCTGGGATCGAGCCCCACAGCGGGCTCCCTGCTCCCTGGGAAGCCTGCTTCTCCCTCTCCCACTCCCCCTGCTTGTGTTCCCTCTCCCGCTGTCTCTCTCTGTCAAAAAAAAAAAAAAATTAAAAAAAAAAAAACCTTATGCAAGTCAACACCCAAAAAACAAATATTCCAAGTAAGAAAATGGGCAGAGGACCTGAATAGACATTTTTCTAAAGAAGACCTATAGATGGCCAAACAGACACATGAAAAGATGCTCAGCATCACTCATCACCAGGGAAATGCAAATCAAAACTACAATGAAATATCACCTCACACTTGTCAGAGTGTCTGGTATCCAAAAGACGAGAAATAATAAGTATTGGTGAGGATGTGGAGAAAAGGGAAAATTTGTGCACCATTGATGGGAATGTAAATTGGCACAGCCACCGCGGAAAACACTATGGAGGTTCCTAAAAAAATTAAAAATAGGACTACCATAGGGTCCAGCAATTCCACTATTGGATATTTACCCAAAGAAAATGAAAACACTAATTCAAAAAATATATATCCACCCCATGTTTATTGCAGCATGATTTACAATAGCCAAGATATGGAAGCGATCTAAGTGTTCATCAGTTGATGAATGGATAAAGAAAATGTGGTGTACGTACGTATATACACACACACTATACAGTACACACAATAGAATATTACGCAGCCATAAAAATGATGAGATCATGCCATTTGAGACAACATGGATGGACCTGGAGGGACCTACATGACCTAAGTCAGACTGAGAAAGACAAAACCATATGATTCCACTCAAAAATTGTTGGGGTTAATGCGGAGCATGAAATCAGCCATAATACCTGGCTTGCTAAAATGTAACACACAGGCCGCTGGGGGCAAGGGAAGGTTTGGGAGAAGGGCGTGGGCCTTTGGAATGCCGAGGCCTAGGTGACCGCTCTGCCGTGGGAATGCCGGGGGAGTTGCCTTCCCTGAAGCTCTCTTAGCCCAAACAGCCGCCCTGTGATCTAAGAGATGTGTGCATTGTACCTTAGGCTGTGTTTAGTTGAACACGTAGATTAGCATATCTTATCTTTCCCGTAAATCCTCTCAGTTTCAGTAAGACCCCTTGTCACACATCAGTGCTTGAGAAACAGTGACAAGGATAGCCTGAAGGACCAATAAAAGCGGGAGCAAAGAAGAGCAAAGGGTCTTCATCTCTGAGCGTTGCCCCCTTGCCTTCCCCTCTCTTTCACGGCCAAGTTTGGAGTCATCTTTCATCCATCGGTGCAGGGATTGCTGGCCGTTCCCAGCAACAAAGGAAATCTAAAAAAACCCATACGATTCCACTCATAAGTGAAATTTAAAAAAAGAGATAAGAAAACCAAATGAGGGTGCCTGGGTGGCTCAGTCGTTAAGCGTCTGCCTTCGGCTCAGGTCATGGTCCCGGGGTCTTGGGATCGAGTCCCGCATCGGGCTCCCTGCTCTGCGGGAAGCCTGCTTCTCCCTCTCCCACTCCCCCTGCTTGTGTTCCTGCTCTCGCTATGTCTCTCTCTGTCAAAAAAATAAATAAAATCTTTAAAAAAAAAAAACCAAATGAATAAACAAACAAAAAGCTGAATCAGATCTATAAATACAGAGGACAAACTGATGGTTGCCAGAGGGTAGAGGGGTGAGAGGATAAGCAAAAGGCTGAAGAGGAGGTACAGGCGTCCAGTTATGACCAAGTCAAGGGAGTAAAAGGATAAGGAATACAGCATAAAGAATACAGCTAATGATATTGTAATAATGATGTAACAGGGCAGATGGTAGCTACATACAGATGGTGAAAACAGTATAATGTATAAAGGTGTCAAACCACTAAGTTGTACACCTGAAACTAATGTAACATTGTGTGTCAACTATCCTCAAATTAACAAAAAAGTCAAAAAAAAGATGACAAACTAAAAATTCAATGATAAGAATAATAACCTAATTTAAGTCATCAAAACCAAAATTGACCCTTTAAAATATTAGTAGAAGGCATATTTGAGAAGTTCCTTTGAAATGCAGAAAGATAAAGAATTAAAAATAAATGAGATAAAAAATAGAGAACTAGGATTCAATCTTTAAATAAAGAGGATTCTTGAGAAAGATATAAGAATAAGTAAAAACAAAGCAATAATCAGTGATATATAAAAGCTTTTAAAATAGCAAAACATGATCCATATGTTAAAAAAGAGAGAGTAAATAAAAACAAAAAGGTAAAAAGTACAAATAGTAGAAACATGGAAGAAGCCAAGGAAGACCTAATATATCAGTTTTATAATAATGATAAATATAAATAAGTTGAAAATATCCCCTATTAAAAGACAAGAGATTTTCAAATTGGTTTAACAAATAAAATCTAAATTATAAGTAGTCTACAAGAAACACATTTAAAATAAAATGACAACATAACAAAAAAAATTGCAAAGATGTATTAGGCAAATGTAAATAAAAATAATACAGCAGTGGCAAATAATGAATACATTGAGTCAAAACACTATGCTAATAAAAATATTAAATAAGACTACAAGGTAATTTTATGTTGATTAAAGTTACCACCCACAATGAAGATAGTATATTGGGTATAGATTCTTGAGATCATATTCTTTCCCCCGTGAAACTGTGACAGTGAAATGGAGTAATTATGTAGTGATTTTAAAAATACGTTGTGTGTGTGTGTGTGTGTGTGTGTGTGTTATCAAAAAAAAAAAAAAAATCGGACTGACCTCTGGATTTCTCATCCGCAACAGAAATACCAAACATATAATAATATAAAGAATAATATATACAATAATAAACATAATATAAACAGTAATAATATAAATATCAATTATAAATATATTTTCTGTTACAGAGGGGAAATCCAAGTTCAGTCTGTTTTGGTAACTTTAGTTATGAATTTTTATGCAACATTATAATAAAGCATAAATATAAAATAAAATGAAAATAGAAATTCAAAAAGAACATAATTAAGATACAATTTTTTTGGTAGACTGAGCTTTTGACAAACAAAAAGGAGGCATAAAAATTAGAATAATATAACTAATTCAGTTTAAGTTCCATGCAATATTTAAAGGTATCCAACATATTAACATAATCATCATCTTCCCCACCACCTTTACCCCTAAATTAAAAAATCTCAATTCCGAAAGACAGAAATTGTGCAAGCCATCTTTTTGTACCATGATGTCATAAAAGTGAAAATTATTTACAAAGTGATTATTAGCCATAAACTACTTGGGAATTTTTTTTTTAGCGTTTTATTTATTTATTTATTTATTTATTTATTTATTTATTTTTAATTTATTATGTTCAGTAGCCAGCATATAGTATATCATTAGTTTTTGATGTAGTGTTCAACGATTCATGAGTTGTGTATAATTTGGGAAGTTGAATATATCTTCAATAAATAATTCTTGGATAAAGAGAAAATCAAATAACTATTGGAGAACTCTATATTTTTCCAAAATTAATTTATATATTTAACACAATTTCAATTAATATCTCAATAGGATTTTTTCTGAAATGTGACCAAATTGTTGTAAAGTTTATTTGGAGGGGCACCTGGCTGGCTCAGTTGGTAGAGCATGTGACTCTTGATCTTACGGTCATGAGTTCAAGCCCCACATTGGGCATAGATTATTTAAAAAAAAAAAAAAAGTTTCTAAAGTTCATTTGGAAGAATAAACTGGCAAAAAATATCTAACTTACTAAGGAGAGTCTAATTCCATTAGATATTAAAACATAAAGCAATAATATTAGGTAACATTTATTGAGTGTTTATTATGTGCCAGACGCTATTCTAAGCATATTACATGAATTAACGTATTTGATCCTCAAAACAGTCCTGAGTTTATACTCTTATTTTCCCCATTTTACAGATAAAATACTGTATAAAATTAGATAGAAGACAGATAAGTGAATGGAACAGAAAAGGTAGTCTGAAAACAGACATACATATACACATCCATATATATATATATATATATATACACACACACTCATATATGTGTGAATGTACATATATATGTAAATGTATGTATAAATATGTGTATATATATGTATCTATAATTTTATATTATAATCCAGGAGGCATCAAAAGTCAACAGAAAAGGATTATTCACGTAACGGTCCCAGTTAATTGGTTAATGTAGTTAATCCCAAATCTGGCTGTGCATCAAAAGCATCTATGTTGTTTTGTTGTGTGTTTTTTTTTTAAGATTTTATTTAGTCATTTGATTGAGAGAGAGAGCACAAGCAGAGGGAGAGGCAGAGAGAGAGGGAGCTGGGAGCCCGACGTGGAGCTCAATTCCAGGACCTGGAGATCATGACCTGAGCTGAAGACAGACGCTCAACCATCTGAGCCAACCAGTTTTTTCAAAAAAAATACAGAAGCTGGGGTTCCATTCCTAAATATTCAGATTCAGGAGCTCTAGGGTAGGGCTTGGGCATGTGTAGTTTTATTCAGCTCCTTGGGTGATTCTGATACCCTGGAATTTTTGCTTTTAAATCATATATATGTTTTTAATTTACCTTTTCATTACTGATTCCTAATTTAATAGCATTGTAGTGAGAGAATAAAGTTTGTTGATACTGATAATTTGAAAGTTATTGAAACTTGCTTTAAAACTTTGTGCACAGCCCATTTTAAAAAAGATTGATGTGTGGTTGAGGAAAATGTATATTCTCTGACTCTCAAAATTACTGTTTTAGGCTTGTCTCTTATAGATGAAGTTTTAAAATCTAATCTGAAACTCTGATACTAAACTTCTCTGTCTTTTTACCCTATGATATACTCTTTCATATTTTTCATCTTCTTCTTTTTTTTTTTTTTACTCTGCTGTCATGGAAGAGGTTATCTTCCATCTCTGTACTTCTCTCCTCAGTGAGTTCTAATCCGCTGATTGGCAATCCATTGGGTTTCTTTATTTCAATATATCATATTCAAATATATTTCAATATATTATATATATATCAATATATAACTATATTATATTTTTTTATTCCTAAAAGTTGTTTTTCTAAATAAATCTAGTTATTTTCTCATATTTTGTTGCCTGCTCATATTTCTGATTTCATTAATTTCTTCAAACATTTCATACATATTTGCTTAATATCCTATGTCTGACAACTCCAATATCTGAATTATTTGAAGGTCAAATTTATTTTGCTGTTTCTGGTAACTCTTTCTCATGGTGACTCATATCTTTATACATGTAATAATTTTTAATTGTGAGCACCTATATTTTATTCTTAATCTAAGGAGTCCTAGAAGCCTAAATAGAAAATGCTTTCCTGGGTTGCCTGGGTGGCTCAGTCATTTAAGCATCTGCCTTTGGCTCAGGTCATGATCTCTGGGTCCTGGGATCAAGCCCTACAGTGGGCACCCTACTCAGCGGGGAGTCTACTTCTCCCTTTCCCTCTGCCCCTCCCTCCCACTCGTGTGTTCTCTCTCTCACTCTCTTAAATAAATAAATAAAATCTTAAAAAAAAAAAAAAGAATTTGATCCTTGCCCACCTGAGAATACCAGGATAGAAGCCCAATACCCAGCTGAAGAAAGGGTTTCATTAAGAACTTGTCATCTGTCCATCTGTTAGGGACTCCACACAGAGGACAAATCTAACCAAGAGTATGAAGAGGAAACCCTTCAGTAAGATTGGTTTCTCCTAAGCAACTAACAAAGTCCGTTAGGGAAAAGTCCTGTTAACTGAACTAACCATGAGAATCCTCATTAGGAAAAGTAGCCCGTAGTGTTCCTGTGAATTCATTTAATCTTATAAGGGTCCATGATTCCACATGGGTGCCCCTTCTTTATGTTACCACAGAACTCTGCACTTCCCTGTACTTGAACTCCTGACTTCCATGTTTACTAACTAGTGAGCCCCTTAAGGAGAGGGTCTCACACATTTTAGATAATCAATATTTCTTGAATATATAACTGAATGACTCATTACCTTATACAATTTGCCAAATTCAACACAGTCAGTTGCTTCAAAGGTGAAAGTGACTTAAGGCTAACATCTGTTATTCTCTTGCAGTCTGCCATGTAAATGTGATTGATATTTGGATAATTCTTGTCTATAAACTTGAAGCACGCATCAGTAATCCTTTTATTTCCTGTTTAAAAAAAAACAGAAGGCAAGTATTGTATTTGTAATGCCCCAAGAGTAAAAGTAAACATTAATGCTGAACCCCATTTTTAATATCACAGACCTTCAAATCGGATCTTTCTGAGGTTACAAGTAGAAAGAGCTTTAAAAGCACAGTCAGAGATATGAGGCGCACCAATGAAAACTATTGATGTTATACGAGAACACTTTTCAACTAAAGCCTTCAGAAGAAAAAAAGATGATTAAATTTACCACAGTGTATAGAACAAGCTTAGCAAAGTAATGAGGTTATTTATTTTTCTCAATATTTTCAGAAGGAGACATATTAACTATTAAATTTTCCTAATTTCAAAGACAATGGTACCTTTATTCAATATATTTGAGCACACTTAAACTTGAGTAATGGAGAGGAATCAAAATTAAATCATGTTACAAAGTGGGGGAAAACATGAGAAAATGGAATGCTGAAAAAAATCACTACATTTAGAAGTTTGACACAGAGAACTAAAGTTAAAGTTTATGCTTAGGCTACAGGATCTCTGAAATAAAAATATCCTAATGGGGAAACAGAGTTTTTTAGGGTATGTAAGGATTCAAATGTTCAAATGTTTGTGTGTGTGTAAATTTTTTAATGATTTTCTTACTATTAAAACAACTAAACTGAAAATCCCATTCATATTTTTCAGTAATCCAAGCCACTAGAAAATGTGCCCATCTATTAGGACTGAGAAGAAAATGTACTTTGCAACTACCTACTTTTACACAGTTGTCCGTTAGAGTTGGCATGTCGTTGATGGTCAGATGCATAATTCCAGTGCAGCTGTTTGCAATGTTCCTGAAGCCTTGGACTGAAATCTGAATTGTACAGAGTAGATGAAAATGATGGAAGAATTCGTTAGCATGACATCTAATAAAACCCTAAAGAAGTAATAACCCAAGGTATGTCATGATTTTGCTACTGTATTTTAAAATTGAAACCATAAAATATGGCCGACCTAAGCGGGAAAGGATCTAATCTTGATTTCTTTACTACTTAATTTCTTATATGTATATATTGTGAAATGATCACCACAATAAGTCTAGTTAACTTATTGTTTAATTTTTTTATTGAGGCAAAATTCACATAACACAAAATTAATCACTTAAATGGGTCATAAACCATTCATAATCTTATGTAACCATAACCTCTCTCTAGTCCCAAAACATTTTTATCACTCTAAGAGGAAATTGAATCTACTAAGCCATTGCTTCTTACACACCCCTCTCCCAGCCCCCAGCAGTCACTATCTTTGTGGATTTACCTATTCTAAATATTTAGTGTAAGTGGAATTATACAATATATGGCCCTTTGTATCTCCTTTCTTTCACTTAGCATAATATTTTTGTGGTTCATCCACAGTGTAGCATCATGTATCAGTACCTTATTCATTTTTATGGCTGTATATAAAAAAAGATTTTATTTATTCATTTGAGAGAGAGACTGAGAGCATGAACGGAGGGGAGGGAAGGGACAGAGGAAAAGGGGGAGGCACACTCCCCGCTGAGCAAGGAGCCCGACATGGGGCTCGATTCCAGGACCCCAAGATCTTGACCTGAGCCAAAGGCAGACGCTTAACTGACTGAGCCACCCAAGCACTCCTGTGGCTGAATAATATTCTGTTGAATGAATATACCACATTTTGTTCAACCATTCATCTGTTGATGAATATTTGGGTTGTTTCCATCTTTTGGATATTTGAATAGTGCTACTATGAACATGCATATACATCTATTTGTTTGAGTACCAATTTTCAGTTCTTATGAGTATATACCTAGGAGTGGAATTGCTGGACCGTATGATAATTCTATGTTTAACTTTTTAAGGAACCACCAAAATGTTTTTTACAGTGGTTGCACTATTTTACATTCCACCAGCAATCTATGAGTGTTCCCACTTCTCTACATCTTTGCCAGCATTATTTTTCATTTTCCCATATTTTCCTTTAAAAAATTTTCTAGTGGGTTTGAAGTGGTACCTCATCGTGATTTTGATTTGCATCTCCTTAATGACTAATGATATTGAGCATCTTTTCATGTATTTATCAGTCACTTGCATATCTTCTTTGGGGAAATGTCTATCCAAGCCCTTTGCCTATTTTTTAATTGGGTTATTTGTCTTTCAGTTCTTGATTTATAAGAATTCCTTATATATTCTGGATACTAGAGCCTTAGATATATGATTTGCAAATATTTCCTCCCATTCTTTAGGTTGTCCTTTCACTTTTTAAATAATGTCCTTTGATGCACAAGTTTTTAATTTTATGCAGCCTAATTTATCTGTTTTTTTTTCTTTTGTTGCTTATGGTTTTGGTGTCATATCTAAGAATCCATTGCCAAATCTGAAGTCATGAAGCTTTACCTTCAGTGTTTTCGTCTAAGGTTTATTATTTTAGCTCTTATATTTAGGTCATTGGTCCATTTTGAGTTAATTTTTGTATATGGTATGAGGTAGGAATCCAACTTCATTTTTTTTTTAGCTTTTCAAGTATTTTTTTAAATTTAATTTAATTTTATTATGTTATGTTAATCACCATACAGTACATCATTAGTTTTTGATGTAGTGATCCATGATTCATTGTTTTCGTATAACACCCAGTGCTCCATGCAGTACGTGCCCTCCTTAATACCCATCACCGGGCTAACCCTTCCCCCCACCGCCCTCCCCTCTAAAACCCTCAGTTTGTTTCTCAGAGTCCATAGTCTCTCATGGTTTGTCTCTCCCTCCAATTTCCCCCCCTTCATTTTTCCCTTCCTTCTCCTAATGTCCTCCATGCTATTCCTTATGTTCCACAAATAAGTGAAACCATATGATAATTGACTTTCTCTGCTTGATTTATTTCACTTAGCATAATCTCCTTCAGTCCCATCCATGTTGATGTAAAAGTTGGGTATTCATCCTTTCTGATGGCTGAGTAATATTTTATTGTATATATGGACCACATCTTCTTTATCCATTCATCTGCTGAAGGGCATCTTGGCTCTTTCCACAGTTTGGCTACTGCAGACATTGCTGCTAGGAACATAAGGAAGGGTGCATAACACCCTTCTTTTCACTACATCTGTGTCTTTAGGATAAATACCCAGTAGTGCAATTGCTGGGTCATAGGGTAGCTCTATTTTTAATTTTTTGAGGCACCTCCACACTGTTTTCCAAAGTGGCTGTACCAACTTGCATTCCCACCAACAGTGTAAGAGGGTTCCCCTTTCTCTACAACCTCTCCAACATTTGTTGTTTCTTGCCTTGTCAATTTTTGCCATTCTAACTGGTGTAAGGTGGAATCTCAATGTGGTTTTGATTTGAATTTCCCTGATGGCTAATGATGATGAACATTTTTTCATGTGTCTGTTAGGCATTTGTATGTCTTCTTCGGAGAAGTGTCTGTTCATGTCTTCTGCCCATTTTTTGACTTGATTATTTGTTTTTTGGGTGTTGAGTTTGAGAAGTTCTTTATAGATCTTGGATACCAGCCCTTTATCTGTAGTGTCATTTGCAAATATTTTCTCCCATTCTGTGGGTTGCCTCTTTGTTTTGTTGACTGTTTCCTTTGCTATGCAGAAGCTTTTTATCTTGATGATATACCAAAAGTTCATTTTTGCTTTTGTTTCGCTAGCCTTTGGAGATGTATCTTGAAAGAAGTTGCTGTGGGCGATGTCAAAGAGGTTACTGCCTATGTTCTCCTCTAGGGTTTTGATGGATTCCTGTCTCACATTGAGGTCTTTCATCCACTTTGAGTTTATCTTTGTGAATGGTGTTAGAGAATGGTAGAGTTTCATTCTTCTGTATATAGCTGTCCAATTTTCCTAGCACCATTTATTGAAGAGACTGTCTTTTTTCCATTGCATGTTTTTTCCTGCTTTGTCAAAGATTATTTGACCATAGAGTTGAGGGTCCATATCTGGGCTACCTATTCTGTTCCATTGGTCTATATGTCTGTTTTTGTGCCAGTACCATGCTGTCTTGGTGACCACTGCTTTGTAATATAGCTTGAAATCAGTCACTGTGATGCCCCCAGCTTTGTTTTTCTTTTTCAACATTTCCTTGGCGATTCAGGGTCTTTTCTGATTCCATACAAATTTTAGGATTGTTTGTTCCAGCACTTTGAGAAATGTCATTGGAATTTTGATCGGAATGGCATTGAAGGTAGAGATTGCTCTGGGTAGCATAGACATTTTAACAATGTTTATTCTTCTGATACATGAGCATGGAATGTTTTTCCATCTTTTTGTGTCTTCTTCAATTTCTTTCATGAGTGTTCTGTCATTCCTAGAGTATAAATCCTTTACCTCTTTGGTTAGGTTTATTCCAAGGTATCTTATGGTTTTTGGTGCTATTGTAAATGGAATCATTTCTCTAATTTCTCTTTCTACACTTGCATTGTTAGTGTATAAGAAAGCAACTGATTTCTGTGCATTGATTTTGTATCCTGCCACATTACTGAATTGCTGGATGAGTTCTAGTAATTCAGGGGTGGAGTCTTGGATTTTCCACCTAAAGTATCATGTCATCTGCGAAGAGAGAGTTTGACTTCTTCTTTGCCAATTTGAATACGTTTTATTTCTTTTTGTTGTCTGATTGCTGTTGCTAGGACTTCTAGTACTACGTTGAACAATAGTGGTGAGAGTGGGCATCCTTGATGTGTTCCTGATCTTAAGGGAAAGGCTCTCACCTTTTCCCCATTGAGGATGATATTCACTGTGGGTTTTTCATAGAAGGATTTTATGAACTTGAGGAATGTTCCCTCTATCCCTATACTCTGAAGAGTTTTAATCAGGAAAGGATGCTGTATTTTGTCAAATGCTTTTTCTGCATCATTTCAGAGAACCATATGGTTCTTCTCTTTCCTCTTATTAATGTGTTCTATCACATTGATTGATTTGCGAATGTTGAACCACCCTTGCATCCCGGCGATAAATCCCACTTGCTCATGGTGGATGATCCTTTTAATGTATTGTTGGATCCTATTAGCTAGGATTTTGTTGAGAATTTTGGAATCCATATTCATCAGGGATATCGGTCTGAAATTCTCCTTTTTGATGGGGTCTTTGCCTGATTTGGGGATTAAGGTAATGCTGGCCTCATAGAATGAGTCTGGAAGCTTTCCTTCTGTTTCTATTTTTTGAAACAGCTTCAGGAGAATAGGTATTATTTCTTCTTTGAATGTTTGTTAGAATTCCCCAGGGAATCCATCAGGCCCTGGACTCTTGTTTTTTTGGGATGTTTTTGATCACTGCTTCAATCTCGTTACTGGTTATTGGCCTATTCAGGTTGTCAATTTCTTCCTGATTCAGTCTTGGGAGTTTATAGGTTTCCAGGAAGGCATCCATTTTTCCAGGTTGCTCAATTTATTGGCATAGAGTTGTTGATAATAATTTCTAATAATTGTTTCTATTTCCTTGGTGTTAGTCATGATCTCTCCCCTTTCATTCATAATTTTATTAATTTGGGTCCTTTCTCTTTTCTTTTGGATAAGTCTGGCCAGTGGTTTATCGATCTTATTAATTCTTTCAAAGAACCAACTTCTAGTTTCATTGATCTGATCTACTGTGTTTCTGGTTTCTAATTCATTGATCTCTGCTCTAATCTTAATTATTTCTCTTCTAATGCGTGGCTTAGGCATCGTTTGTTGCTTTTTCTCTAGTTCTTTAAGATGTAAAGTTAGATGGTGAATTCGGGATTTTTCTATTTTTTTGAGTGAGACTTGGATGACTATGTATTTCCCCCTTAGGACCACCTTTGCAGTATCCCATAGGTTTTGGACCAATGTGTTTTCATTCTCATTGGTTTCCATGAATTGTTTAAATTCTTCTTTGATTTCCTGGTTGACCCAAACATTCTTGAGCAGAGTGGTCTTTAGCTTCCAAGTGTTTGAATTTCTGCCAAATTTTTTCTTGTGATTGAGTTCCAGTTTTAAAGCATTATGGTTTGAGAATATGCAGGGAATAATCTCAATCCTTTGGTATCCGTTGAGACCTGATTTGTGACCCAGTATGTGGTGTATTCTGGAGAAAGTTCCATGTGCGCTCAAGAAGAATGAGTATTCTGTTGTTTTAGGGTGGAATGTTCTGTATATATCTATGAGGTCCATCTGGTCCAGTGTATCATTCAAAGTTCTTGTTTCTTTGTTGATTTTCTGCTTAGATGATCTGTCTATTGCTGAGAGTGGAGTATTGAGGTCTCCTACAATTAACGTATTGTTATCAATATGACTCTTTATTTTGGTTAACAGTTGGCTTATGTAGATGGCTGCTCCCATGTTGGGGGCGTAGATATTTAAAATTGTTAGATCTTCTTGTTGGATAGACCTTTTAAGAATGATATAGTGTCCTTCTGGGGGCACCTGGGTGGCTCAGTCGGTTAAGCGGCTGCCTTCAGCTCAGGTCATGATCCTGGGGTCTTGGGATCGAGCCCCACATCCGGCTCCCTGCTCAGCGGGAAGCCTGCTTCTCCTTCTCCATCTGCCTGCCACTCTGCCTACTTGTGCTCTCTCTCTCTGTCAAATAAATAAATAAATAAAATCTTTAAAAAAAAAAAAGAATGATATAGTGTCCTTCTGTGTCTCTAACTATAGTCTTTAGTTTAAAATCTAATTTGTCTGATATAAGAATTGCTACCCCAGCTTTCTTTTGAGGTCCACTTCACTTTCAGTCTTGATGTATCTTTAGGTTCAAAATGAGTCTCTTGTAGACAGCATATGGATGGGTCCTGTCGTTTTATCTAATCTGCAACCCTGTGCCATTTTATGGGAGCATTTAGGCCGTTCACATTGAGAGTGATTATTGAAAGATATGAATGTATTGTCATCATGTTGCCTGTGAAGACCTTGTTTTTATAGATTGTCCCTGTAAATTTCTGTTTTATATCACTCTTGGGGTCTTTCTCCTTTTATAGAACCCCCCTTAATATTTCTTGCAGGGCCGGCTTAGTGGTCACATATTCTTTCAGTTTCTGCCGGTCTTGGAAGCTCTGGATCTCTCCATCCATTCTAAATGACAGCCTTGCTGGGTAAAGTATTCTTGGCTGCATGTTCTTCTCGTTTAGTACCCTGAATATGTCTTGCCAGGCCTTTCTGGCTTGCCAGGTCTCTGTGGATAGGTCTGACGTTATTCTGATGTTCCTCCCTCTGTATGTAAGGAATCTCTTCCCCCTAACTGCCCTTAAGATGGTTTCCTTGGTTCTAAGATTTGCGAGTTTTACTATCACATGCCGGGGTGTTGGCCTGTTTTCCTTGATCTTGGGAGGGGTCCTCTCTGCCTCTAGGACACGAATGTTTGTTTCATTCCCCAGAATAGGGAAGTTCTCACCTACGATTGGCTCAAATATATCTTCTAGTCTTCTCTCTCTCTCTCCACCCCCTCAGGGATCCCAATAATTCTGACATTGGAACGTTTCATGGTGTCACTTATTTCTCTGATTCTATTTTCATGGATTTTGAGTTGTTTTACCCTGGCCTCCTCTTTTTCCTTCGTGTCTATTAATTGGTCTTCTATTAGATCACTAATTCGTTCTTCTTCCTCGCTTACTCTAGCTGTTAGATTATCTAGATTAGATTGGATCTCATTGATAGCATTTTTAAGTTCTGCCAATTTAACTTTCAGTTCTGCCCTTAGACTGTATGTTGCAATTAATTGATTTCTCCATTCTAGCTATTGTCTTCACATTTGCTACCCTGAATTCCATCTCTGACACCTTGGTTATGTCTGTATCCATTTGTAAATCTGTTGCAGAAGTCACAGTCCCTGAGTCTTTCCTATTTTAGGGGTTCCTCCTCCTAGTCATTCTGTTGAAGGGTGGTTGAGGGAATGTATAGAGCCACAAATTATTGACCACAACCCAAGCAAGATGCACCTGTTTTCTAGGGACCTTAGGGTTGCTGGCCCCTTGTTCTCCCAGCCTGCCTTTGGGGGAGGGGCCTGCCACACTGTTTCTCAGGCAAACCTGTTTGGGCACAGTTGCCCTGCCCCTGTGGCAGGGGATGGGCTCAGTGGAAACTGGTTTTGGGGGGCTTTTGTTCTCTCGTGGCTTTCCCTGGCGGCTTTCCACGTCTCTTCCGAGAGTCAGAGCAGAAGAGACCGTTTCCAACCTTCTGCCTCAGAGCAGAGATTGCAGTCTGTTCTTCAGTGGGCTCTCCAGGCCACACTCTCTCCATTTCTGTCTGTGCTGCTATAAACTGCAGCGTCCTGGGTTGTGTGCCCCTCAGCAGCGCTCCCAGTCCTCGCCTCCAGGTCGGGGCACGTCTCTGCCCTTTGTGCTTTTAAAACCGCCAGCTGCCCCCAGTTCCCACGCGCGGCCCCGCTGCTCCGGTTTCAGTCTGGGGGCTGCCCTAAAGTCCTTTCCCCGCCGCTACAGGTCTGCGAGTCTGTGCTCCATCCCCAGCGCAGGAGGCTCTTGCTCACCGGTGGTGTCAGATCCCTGCAGCCAGGCTCCTTCCCCCTTCCATTTATCCTCCAATATCTGCCCGCAGAATCACGGCTCCGTGCTTCAGACCTTGAAACCAACCACCTGCAATATTCTGTTTGTAGAGATCCAGATCTTCTTACATCTCAGGCTGATTTCGTGGGTGTTCAGAGTGGTCTGGTAGATATCTAGCTCAATTCCGGGGACTGGTTGGAATAGGGTCCCCTACTCCTCTGCCGTCTTCAAGCACTCTCCCAATTTCATTTTTTTGCATGCAGATATCCAGTTGCCCCAGCACCAATTGTTCAAAAAAGTGTTCTTTCCCCCATTGAATGGTCATGACACCCTTGTTGAAAATCAATTGGCCATAAAAGGATAGGTTTATTTCTGGTCTCTCAATTCTATTTCATTGGTTTATATGTCTATCTTATGCCAATACCACACTGTTTTGATTACTGAAGTTTTGTAGTATTGATTTTTTTTTCAACTATCATTATCCACATTAACGGAAGCACCAGCCTTGGAGAATGTTCAAAATACTGACTGATTGAAGGATCAAATGCATTTTCCTATGATGAATTATCTTAAAATAATTTATTTAGGTTTCATTTCCTATAACAAATAGGCATGAATGGGAAATTAGATGGTATTTAGACTCAGTAATGGGAAACTGAGAGTTCACCTAACAACAGACAGCAGAGGGAACACCCCTGCAATGTCATCTTCCAACAGCATGACAGGGAGAACAAGCAATAGCAGCTGTAATGGACCTCTTAGGAGACCTTTGGAGACTTCATGTGTCCCATCTGTCACTGAAGGTGACTTCCAAGGTTCTATCATTACAGCCTCCACCTATTTAAAAAGGACTAGCCAAAAGTTGGGGAACTGAGTGCCACATCCTCAGAACAACCAGAGCACAGCTCAAATGCCACCTGCTCAGGAAGTGTCCCTGAGCCTTAGATTAGGCCAGGTTCTTATTATACACTCACAGCACCATATAAGTATCATAACTATAGTTAAATTAATGTTACGATTTGTTGTTGAACTAACTCCCCTGTACCCCAGCTCCCAGCAGGGTACTATAGTGTCAGTTGAATAATCAAGTAATATTATTATGTGAGTAAATGAAAGAATGTATGAATGAATTATGAGAACCATGTGTCTAGCTAGGTTCTACTGCCCAGCAGACACTGACAATGTGAGCACCCAGTCAAAGGCCAGGGGAAGCCCTTGAGAGCAGGGGCTGAGCATGCAATCTTGAGTGGCTGCAGAAGCCAAGCCCTCACTCAGGTAGAAATATATTTGGTGCTATGGTCTGAATGTTTGTGTCCCCGCAAAATTCTATATTGGAATCCTAAACCTCAAGGTGATGTTATTAGAATGTAGGTCCTTTCAGAGGTAATTTTGGACTCTGCCTTCATGAGTGGGATTAGTCCCCTTATAAAAGAGTCCCTAGAGAGATCCTTCACCCCTTCTATCAGGTTAGGTTACAGCAAGAAGGCGCTGTCTGTGACCCAGGAGGCAGACTCTCAATAGACACTGAATCTGTCAGTGCCATGATCTTGAACTTCCCAGCCTCCAGAACTATGAGAAATAAATATCTGTTGTTTTTTTTTTTTTAAGATTATTTATTTATTTATTTGACAGAGAGAGACAAAGCGAGAGAAGGAACACAAGCAGGGGGAGTGGGAGAGGGAGAAGCAGGCTTCCTGCTGAGCAGGGAGCCTGATGCAGGGCTCGATCCCAGGACACTGGGATCATGACCTGAGCCGAAGGCAGATACTTAATGACTGAGCCACCCAGGCACCCCTAAATATCTGTTGTTTATAATCTATCCAGTCTCTGACATTTTGCTATAGCAGCCCGAACGGATTGAGATACTAGAACAATTTTTTTCTAAAGAATTTTTGGGAAATATGTTTCTAATGTCTGAACACGGTATCTGTTTTGGCCCAGGAATTAGACAAAATTATCCTAAAGAAGTAAAGTTGCTGCACTCAGAGATTTATATATAAGGATTCTCTTTTCCTCAGCCCTTTGTTCTACTTAGGCCTTCAATAGACTGGATGAGGGTAGTCTACTTTACTCAGTTTACCAATTTAAAAGTTAGCTTCATCCAGAAACACCCTCACAGACAAACCTAGAATAATATTTAATCGAATAGCTGGGCACCCCATGGGCCATTCAAGATGGCACATAAAATTAACCATCACAGCTACCTTGGGAACTTTGGACATTTGAGAGTCATAGCTGATGCTGTTTGCTCTTGCCTGCTTGGTTTTGGCCAATCATATGAACTTGCCTGACCACATTTTTTATCCATATCAGCATCTTTGAGATTACCCACCCTATCTGGCACCACTAAGTACCTGAACCAGGCATAACCAAAAAGAAAGCTTTAAGATCTTACTGTTGTCTCACGTTGTGAAGTTAAAATAGAAGCATTCAAGACCTTAAAGTTCCAATCCCAAACACTTAATTAAGGAATTTCAGTTTCTCCAAGTTAAATAACTAAATTAGTAGGGGAAACATTCCATTTTTAAATGCATGTGCATGAGTATTATTTAACTTGTGTAGCTTTGTGAGAAATCATGTTCAGTACTGCTAGAGTTCTCATGGAGTGAGTGTGATTATCCGATGTTATGGAAGTCTCAGCCGTAAGTGACTGCTCACACATGATGACGTACTACAAAATGGCTGGAGGTGGGAACAGCAGGAGAAGAGGCAGGCTATTCTAAGGAGCTTGGACTTCTCCTATACGCTGAGGTAGCCTCCAGGAGATGAGGAAACAAAGGCTCGGGTTCCTTGATCGATTTCCCCCAGATTACAAATTGACAGAGCAAGAACACAGATGTTCAAACTCTTAATCCAGTGTTCCTTCTGATTAGCATTCTTCAACAATAACCTCCATTTCAACTGTCCCATCCCAGCTGTCATCGGTCTTTAAACCTAGCTGCTCCAGCCAGAAAGGCATCTGACTTCTCCAGGATTCAGTGGACCTCTCTGCTCTTTGTCTGACCTTGTACTTCCCTTTGCCTCTTTCTCCTTTCATCTACTCCAGTCTTAACTATTTCTCAAGTTCCAATGACTCCAGCTACTTTCCTTCTCTTTCCCTTATAAGTCTAAAACTCTTTATTTTAGCCATAACTCTTTCCTATATTCTGCATGTCTTAATTTCCCCAAAGAGATGAACTTATACTCTTTTTAAAATTTCTCACTGTGTTGGACAACTACTTGGAGCCGAATGAATTAAATTTAGGAGTAAGACAAGGTCTGGGAAAGAGTACAGAATTTGGCTACAGACAAAACTGAAAACAATTCCAAGTCGAAGGTAAAGCACAGGCAAAAGCAAAACAGTGGAAGCATTGGACTTGGATAAAGTTGCAAGATCATTCTTGGGAAGAATAGGAAAGGAGGTAAGGAGGTAGGGAAAGCTAATGGAAGACCCATAAGGCAAAAATGAGGTCTTTTGTATTGTCCTGTCATGGATTCTTCTAAATTTTCCACAAGTATCCCCAGAGAAAAGTCCAGGGGAGATGAATGAACACTTAAAATCAGGAGATTGGAGGAGGGAAGAACACTGGGCTTGGACTCAGCAGAGCTGGGTTTGAGTCTGGCTCTGCTTCTTTCTCCTTTGTAAAAAAAGGCAACTCAACCTCTCTGACCCTTAGTTTTCTCATCTGTAAAATGGGTATAATACTCCTTCCCCCTTTTTTTAGGAACTACTTGAGAAAACAAAATGGGGTAAAGTGTATGTAAAAGTGGTTAGTTAGCACAATGCCTGGCATGTAATACTGGATACTAGTTTTCCTATTACTATTCTTCTGGGTGCATTGTGCTCCCACAGAGAAGTAAAGATTCAAGAACTAGAGGTAGAGGGCCTTGCGAGATCATTCTAGTGCATCCCTCACATTGCAAACATAAAGAAATTATATTCTGAGAAGTCGTGTGATTTGTCCCCAGTGCTGGACAGTGTCAGACAGAGTGGTGCTCCATAAGTGCTGAATGAATGAACAAATGGTCCTGAGTCACACCGTCTACAGCAGAGCCAAGGCTAGATGCCACCTATCCCCATATGACACACAATGCCAGGGATGGGAATAGTTGTTTTTTAACAATACTTCTAAATTCTTCCCCTTTGGGGCGCCTGGGTGGCTCATTCGTTAAGCGTCTGCCTTCGGCTCAGGTCATGATCCCAGGGTCCTGGGATCGAGCCCCGCATCAGGCTCCCGGCTCAGCGGGAAGCCTGCTTCTCCCTCTCCCACTCCCCCGCTTGTGTTCCCTCTCTCGCTGTGTCTCTCTGTCAAATAAATAAATAAAATCTTTAAAAAAATAAAAAATAAAAAAAAATAAATTCTTCCCCTTTATCTCAGAATCTGGGCCTTTATCCTACCACTAGTATTTCAAATAATGGCTTCCCCTGGAAAAAAAAAAAAAGAAAGAAATTTTTTCTCTCTTGCTGTCTTGGAAACATATTTTTGACAAGATTTCCTGAACAAGGAACAAATTATAGCAGTAATCAGCCAGAGCTGAGTGATTCCTTGCAATGCAGCCAAACACTTGGTGGTATCACAGTAAGACTGTATCCAGAAAAGGGGGGGATGAAACCCCTAAGAAGAGCTTTTTAGTTTTGCCTTGGCATGAAATGCTTGGTTCTCTGCATGGTTTATTTTAGAATATCCAAAAAGATGCTTGGCTAATAATTTATGACTCAAATATTCATGTCAGAATCTCTTAGGCCAACCAACTATTAGTTGTCCTTTCTCTTCACTGAAATAATGGTAATATAAGCCTGAAATTAAAAATTCCTCTCTTAGGAAAAAAGCAGAATATTTTACCATGTTAAAAAGCAGGCCTTGCCACAGCGGATACCTTTGCATTTTCTGTTTAGTATTCCTACAAAACTTGGGATCTAATCTCTCTTTATTTAGTTGTTGAGTGGCTTTAGTCTGGACACCAACTGGAGCCGTGCCCCTCTACTCTTCGCTGGTCAAACTCCCATTGGTTAGGAAGTTGGGGAAGTGGGCCGCACCAATGCTGTTCCAATCTCAAGTCCCAGCAGACAGCAACTGCTGCTGATGGGGGCAGAGAAGTTTTGGTGATCATAGGAAGTTCTCTCCAGCTGCCTGTGGGTGGGTCTGAACCCATGAGCAGGACAGGACAGAGCTGTCTGTGAAAGAAGTGAGTTTTCAGTGAGCCATACAAAATGGAAACCAAAGTGTTGAGCACCAAGGACTAGCTCAGTTCCCCCTTTGCCACTCCAAGGTGGTAAAAAAGAAGGAAGGAACTTATCTCAGAGAGAATAACGTATTACCAAGCTTACTTTCCACTTCTTCTTTACAACATTGTCTCTAAACCAGTTAGCTCAGCAACACAGAAAAGAGATATATGTAGGGCCAGACCCTCTGTGACAGCTAGAGATATCTATCTTAGGTAGACATTGCCCAAGTTGTGTTCCTGTACCATTTCCAGCTGTTTCTCTCATTTGAGCAACGTTGTAACCAATGACTAATGGATAATGTAATGACTTTAGTCATATCCCTATATCCTTCATGACCTCCTGGTGAACTCCAAGAAGCCTGGCTCAGCAAGTAGAATGGATTGTTGGAGAGAAAGACAAAGGTTTTTCCCAAAACATGGAACATTTTGTTTTGTTGCATTCAAATGTGCCACAAGTTTCTAAAATAGCAACACTTCCCCAGGTCTGTGCTAAAACGGTTTGACAGGCTTTCGAATATTGTATCTTCTCTTGACAGGAAGAGAGGCCTAGTTATTAGCCCTTTGATGATCCCATACTTTCCAGTCTATATATTCTTCATGCTGACCCCCTCCTCTGTGTTTGCTAACGCACTTCTCCTAGGTGCCCTCCTTGATCACTTCAGGTAGAACTGTTTCTTCCTCTTAGATCCCAGGGCACCAAAGACCATAGCCCTCGGTTTGAGTTTTGCATCTTTTGCCTTGTATAATAATTACTTACGCACATGTCTAATATTCCTGCCAAGGAACACAGACAGCATCTTATCCATCATGTCCTTTATGGTACAACACAGGTGCTTAGAGCAGAGTATGATATAACAAGTATTTGTTAGTAGACTGAGTAGTTGTTGAATAAATTGTTTGTAGAATGTAAATTAGAATTAATAGTTCCAAAGGCAGAGGGTCATTTGTTAGAGATTGCCGTATTTATCTAAAAACATTAGATAGCCAATCACAAAAAGGAGAGTTTCATTTTCCAATGTGAGTGAGGAATTAGAATACAAGATTAGTGAAGCCTACAGATGCCAGGAAGGCAAGCATGCATGCCAACTCTGCACTCACTGCCCCATGACTCAGAGCTGTGATCTGCAGAAACAGGCTTGACCCTTCTTAAACTTTATCATTCCTGTTTAGAGTACACAATCCTGTTCTTTTCCTCACCCAATGGCCAAATCACTCACAGCTTCTCCTGTACTAAAATGGAGGTTTATCTCCTTTTTGACCGAAAGAATCACAACCATAATACTTTATTATTACAACACAATGAACATGGAGCTACTTGGTTTGTCTAGATTTATTGAGCTAGATGGTGGCTTTATAGCTAGAGTTCTAACCACGGGCTTCCCCCAGGTCGAAATGACCTAAGTAGAGTTTTGTGAAGAGTTTATGAAATTCTGTATGTAAGTCACGTACGTCCTAAGATAGGGAACAGAGAAGAAACCGAAATAAATGTAGTTTTTCAGAGAGCACTAAAATTTTTTTCAAACCTTTTTTCAGAAGTGTGAAATAGGATCTTAGTCCCCTGAGACTCATTTTGCCATCTGATTCTTCAAAATCTAAAAATTGTTGCCAGATGTTTCATTTTTTACTGCTTAATGTAATAAACATCCTTATACAGTTTGCCTACAAAGAGATTGCATTAAGCTATGGATGCTAGTAGTAGGTGTTTGTTATATTTCTTTATTTTTATTTTCAATATGGCTATCATAGAGTTATATTCAAACTAATATTATAATACCCATTTCAATTTATAAGAGTCCTATCTATAAGAAATATAAAACGATTTTCATGAATTTTATTTCTTTCCCCAGCACAGTTTGAAGTCTGATTCAGAAAAGACAGAAAGCATTCCTTTAACAGGGAAACTGAAGCACAAGAACTGACCCAGAAAAGCAGAAATTGTACTGTGACTTTGCTGATTCATGACTGCTTTTCCACTAGAACTCCTTCTTATTAACGACACGACCATATAAGTTTTCAAATAGAAAATGCAACTTTTTTCTTTACCAATTTACTGTAAATTGCTATATACTGCCTATGGTAAACAATAGTTTAGTGGTATAGAGTCTATAGTCTATAGTCTAGTGGTATAGAGTCTGTTCTTCAGAATTAGGTTAGATCAAGGTTCTAAGCTTGGCCCAGACATTTTTTGTGTGACCTTGGGCAAGTTACTTACTCTGTCTTAGTGACATTTTCAGTGGTGTGTGGGGCCAGTTTACAGCAGCTTGCATGCACAAATTGCTAAATTTTTAGGAATTCTGCAAGCCCATTGTTAGATTAGATTAGAGGTGCCTGGGTGGCTCAGTCAGTTAAGCATCTGACTCTTGTTTTTGGCTCATGATCTCAGGATTGTGAGATCGAGCCCCTCGCTCAGTGGGGAGTCTGCTTCTCTCCATCTGCCCCTCCCCTATTTGTGCTCTCTTTCTCTCTCTCAAATAAATAAATAAATCTTAAAAAAAAAAAAAACACAGCCAGATTTAAAATTAGATCATATAAACTTAAAATTAAATAAGTTATATTAACAAAGGTGGTGAATACTCAAATTCATCACTTCCTAGTTATTTTATTACATGTTACTATTACCTATGCTCTTGAGGATATTTATGTTTATTGTATCTGTACAGTGAAAATATTACATAATGGTGTACCACTGCACCTCTCTTCCCAACTCCCTCTTCAGTGACTTCTAATTGGTAACTTGAAATAGTAAATGGTGAGAGTATTTACACCGTGGAAGTTAGCAATCATTGAAAATCAGGGCTTTCCCTGCTCCTTGCCAGTTGTTAAATGTTTACCAGCACACCATTTTTCAGTTTCCACATCTCTCAAATGGGAATAATGACACCCACCTCATATAGTTATTTATAAAGATTAAATGAGATAATAAATCTAAACACTTACCTCAATACCTAGCACCTAGTCAGTACCCAACAAGTGATAGCAATTATTACCATCCACTAAAATACAGGATAAAGGAAAATGGAATCCAAAAAATATAAATGAATTATAATTTTGAATTTAACTGTCACCAATTAATTTTGGTACATAATCTGCTTATTTGCAACTGGTTTAGCTGGTCACACAACTCTTATTGTTCCAATTACCCCTTATTGATAATCTAGCAAATCTGTACCTCTACTCCCAGTTCTGTACCAAGAACTAGACTTCCACACAGAAGCACAGAATTCTAACACTGAAAAAGATCTCAGAGATCATGTAGCCCAAACTAGCCATTCTATAGACAAGGGAACTGAGGCATAAAAACCAAGTAACTGTCCAGAGTCACACAAGTAGTTAGTGGCATAGCAAGGACTAGATCCCAGGTCTCCCCACTCCAGGTTGGGGCTCCTTTTACCATCCCACTGCCTTCTGCTGTATGAGAGAGAGAAAAAAAGAGAAATTGCTTTCTACTCTTGCTTTGCTTATGCAATCTCCTTTCTATTTGGCTAATACATTCATTCCTGGGCATGGCTCATTGGCTTTCGCCTACCTCCACCACAATCCCTAGAGGTGAACAAGTAAGACCTTCCATGATCTTCACATCTCTGGAAGGGGAAGTTGGAATTTATGTAGCCTAGAGAGAACTGAAATGACCTTGGAATCTTCCCGTTTGCAGTTTGCACAACCTACCTTTAAGATTTGTGGGTCCCAGAGAGAGACTTAACAGTACAAGAACTACTGATAAACCAATTATAATAGCGTTGAGTGATTTGAACATTTCTGGGATACTATCCCTTTTCATTTTTGTTGACTTGTGTCTAGTGAAAATGTCAGACTCCACCCTTACCAAGAAAAGACTCTGAGACTTTGCTCTGGCAAGGTGCCAACTTCTTAGCTGCTTAACAGACCTCCTGAGCTTCCACCTGAAGCACCTGGCTGGCTGTGCCCTGAAATTGGCTGCTGGTTCTTTCGTTCATTCATTTATTTATTCATTCATCAAGAATTGATCACAGTCCTACTACATGCAAGGTACTGTATTATGTGCTAAGGATACAGATACAAATAAGGCACCATCCTGGCCATCAGGGAACCCGCAATGGGAAGAACAGCAGACAAATAAGCAGACCACTGAATACATGGAGAATGCTTAATGAAAGTACAATGATAGAATACACAGGAAGGATCATAACCTAGCTTGGGTGGGAGGAAACGAGGGGTCAGTGAGAGCTTCCTAGAGAAGGTTGTGATTGAACAAAGCCTCAAAGGATATGTAAAAGTTCACCTGGTGAATGGGAGAAAGGGTCAATATGAGGGTGTCTAAGCAGAGGGCAAAAGGTGAGCCTGGTGAAACAACTGAAGCTGGAAGTGAAGAACAGGGGAGGCACAGAGGCAGAGGCTCCTATTGCAAGCTCTCTAACTCTGGTTTAACTCTCTTCAATCTGAACATATACATCGGAACCTTGGCCTTCATCTGGCTCCTTCTTTCACTCCATGTTCAGAGTTGTTGGTTTTCTTGGCATTTGGGTTTCAGCCCGAGATTGGCTACTGCCCTAGCCTTCCTTCCCAGCATAGCTGTGGTCGTTCCAGGCTTGGCTTCCTACACAGTGCCATAACCCACTGCTATACACAGTTGGGGATACATAAATCTTAGGAGAAGTGGCCACCCCAAGATAATATCAACAGGAGAATCCCTGGAGTTACACACAAACAGAGCAGAGGAAAAAGGGAAAGCCTAACCAGGAATCACTGTCCTCCTCATGGGGACTTTCTCATGGACAGCTAGGAAAGCTTTGTCCTTGCCATTAAAACTCTTCATCCTACCCAGATTTTCTATTTTGAGATTTTGAAAGAAACAAGAACTTTTGGAGAGCACTAAAATTTACAGGGAACTAATGTAGATATCTTTGGTGCATTTTAGCTAATACCTCTCTATCCATTTACTCATTCATCATGGGGATGTGTGAGGAAAGACTTGAAGGAGGTGAGGAAGTTAGCCACACAGATAGCCGCAGAAGGAGGATTCCAGGCAAGGAAAATGGCCAGTGCCAAATGCCCCGAGGCAAGAGCTCGTGTGCTGAGAGAGCAGCAAGGAAGGCAGTGTGACCCACGGAGAGTTGGTGAGTGGGAGAGTAGCAGGAGAGGACAGATTACATAGGGTCTCGAAGGTCCTTCTGAGGTTTTTCTTTTATTGAGTGAATGGGGTGCCTCGACAGGTATTTGAGAAGAGGAAGGACATTGACTTGGGTTTTGAAAGGATCACTCTGGATGCTGCGTTGAGAGTAGACTTGTAGGAAGCAGAAGTGAAAGCAGAGAGACCCGTTAGGAGGCCATCACAATAATGCAGGCAAGAGATGATGGTGACCTGGGCTGGGGTGGTAGCTGCGGAGGTAGTGATGAGTGGTCAGATCCTAGGGAGTTCTGGGGTCACAGCCATCTGGCCTTCCTGAAAGTGCATGTGGGGTGTGTAAGAGAAAGAGAAGGTCCGAGATAACATACTAGTTTGCTAGGTCTGCTGTAATGAAGTACCACAAACTGGGTAGCTTAAACAACAGAAATTTGTTGTCCTACAGTTCTAGAGGCTAAAATTCCAAGATCAAGGTGTCAGCAGGGTTGGGTCCTTCTGAGGTTGCTTCCTTTAATGTGAGGGAGGGAAATGGTCCAGGTCTCTCTTCTTGGCTTGTAGATGGCTATTCTCATGTTCACTCTTCTGTATGCATATATCTATGTCCAAATGTCCCCTTTTTATTAAGGACATCATTCATCTTGGATTAGGGCCCATCCTAATGATTTCATCTTAGCTAATTATATCTGGAACAACCCTATTTCCAAGTAAGGAGGTACTAGGGATTGGGATTTCAATATGTGAATTTGGGGGGTTACAATTCAATATGTAATAGATGACTCCAAGATTTTTGACCTCAGCAACTGTAAACATGGAACTGTCCTTAAGTGACATGGGGAAGGCTGAAGGTGGAGCAAGGAGTTATTTTTTAGAGCAGGGATTTTTTTAAGATATGAGTCTAAAATTTGAGGTTTGGTTTGGAGATACATATTATATATGTGTGTCTGTATATATATATCATATATATGCATATTACTTCTGTAATCATGTATTACTTCTATCTATATAGTCTTATATACATATATACACTTCTATAAACATATATACATGTATACGGTTATACATGTATAAACACCCTCTTCTATACATATAACATACGTATGTATGTATATATGTGTGAGTGAGCATCTATATGTGTATGTGTATGTATATACACAAACACATATATAAATAAAATATATACCATATACATACACATAAATATATAAATAAAATATATAAAATATTAAATGTATATACATATATATTTGCTCATTATTGTAGGTGATATTTAAAGCCATGATCTAGGTGAGATCAGCATGGGAGTAGGTGTAGGCTGAGAAGAAAAATGGACCAAGAACTGAACCCTGGGGCCCTCTGTGATTAAGGGTTTGGAGAGAAGAGGGAGTCAACTTTAGAAATATTGCCAAAACAAAAAGAGCAAAATATATAACACAGTATCATGCAGGAGAATTAAAATACATGCACACAGAACCACAATATAAGAATGCAAGAATACATAGGTATCCCCTGCTTTTCGAAAGTTAGGCTACTTCACTTTTACAAAAGACCTACATTAGTACCTGTCTTCACTAACCAAAAGAAATGCAAAGAGGATTTTGTGGCGAGCCATTCCGGAGACAGAGTGGCACCTTCCCTGGGAGCCACACTCAGCATCTCAGTATCAAGCCGCCATGAGGTTTCAACTGTGTCTAAGAGCATCTGTGCTGTATCTCTATTTATTTTGTGCATCCGTTAGCAAGATGTGTCCTAAGATATCAGAAAGCCTAAGAGAGATTATTCTGGGGGCCTGGGAGCGCTCAGAAATGTTTCCGTATAAATTAGTGGTAACTGCTTCTTTGCTTTATGCCATTTCTGCTTAAGAAAGGTTTCATAGGAACGCCCAATTTTCAGATAGTGGAGGAAACATATATTCTTATATGAAACCACATAAAACAAATTAGAGGGTTTGCTCATGTAGGGGGAGGGGAACGGGAGTGGGAAATGCGGGTAAAAGGGAACCAATAAAACAAGAGAGTGGCCTTGCATGGACTGATAGTGAAAGTGTGCCGTGAACTGAGGAGTATGATTAAATCTGTTCTTGGTGCCTGAGATCCAAAATAGGTAAGATAAAATAAAGTAAATCTAATATGAAATACAATCAAAATTCCTGGTTATGTTTCTTTCCCTGAGTACTTTTTCTCCCCTGCAAAAAAACAGCAGAGAAAACAGTATTTTTAATTCCCTCTGCTTAATTTCTTTTAGTGAAAGTGGTCACCAATAGATAGGTTCTGAATGCTTGATAAAAAAATATTTGAAAAGAGGGAAGTTTAATGAAACCTACTTAATATGGAAGTGAATGTAAGATGATTTAAAGACTTATTGCTCATTTCTGAGACGGGAAGCGTCCTTATCAGGATAGAAACCCATTCTAGGTTTGAATGTTGATCTCCTGCCTCTCTAGCAGTGCACCTTAAGAAGAGTGCTGCTATGAAAATAAATTATGTAGGTAAATATAGGGAGTAAGTATGGAGAGCCACGGCATTAGCTTTCCCAGAGAAATCATATCTATGTGAGTTTCTCTTTTTTCTTTTTTTAAAGATTGTATTTATTTATTTGTCAGAGGGAGAGTGCACACGCACACAAGCAGGGAAGTGGCAGGCAGAGAGAGAAGCAGGCTCCTCACTGAGCAAGGAGCCTGATGCAGGACTTGATCCCAAGACCCTGGGATCATGACCTGAGCAGAAGGCAGACACTTAACCGACTGAGCCACCCAGATGTCCCTCTATGTGTTTTCTAAATCATAAAAATGTCATTAGGATTGACACAGCCAATCTAGGAAACTAACAGTATTGATAAAAACCAAATGTACACATACTTCATGACCCACACATTCAACTCCTATGTGTATACCCAACACAAGTGTCTGCCGTATTCATAGAAGGACATGTACATGAATGTTAAGAGAACCACAAATGAGCCTAGACTTACACTCTCCAGGCCCTGCAATCGCAGGAAAAACAGAATTTATTTTTCCCACTGTTGAATATCTAGAAGGATTCTGAATGGTTCTGGTAGGGTCATCCTCCTCTCCTGGAAAAATCACAGCCACTGCAGATGGAATTTAGGATTGTCTAGGCCTGGATCAAATGATTCAGTGGCCGTAGGAAAATCCTAATGGTTACTAAGCATTTACTCTATGAAGCCACTGTTCTAAGCACGTTATATGTATGAAATCATTTCATTTACACAACACACTTATGAGGGAGGTGCTAGTATTTTCCCCATTTCATAGATATGGAAACTGGGGTATACAGAAAGCTTGGGGAACCTGCCCCAGTCTCATAACTAGTAAATGGCAAACTCAGTATTCGCATGCAGATGCCCCAGAACCTATGCTCCCAAATACTATCATGTACTGCTCTCCAGGTGCCATGAGTGACAGTTCTGCAGAGCCACAAGAGAAAGGAGAGAAGTGGTTCCTGAAGCAAAGTATGAGGTGCAAAGGAAAAACTACCAACATTTCATGAAACAGCTCATTAGTTTCACTTATTTAACTAAATATGAATCCAAATATTCAATAAGCATCCGATAAATGTCTGCCATGAGTTAGAGCACACACCATTCATCAGAGCAGAGAACAAGATGGACCCATTCACTGTCACCAAATGTCTCCCTGACCGTAGATAACAAAGGACCACACGAAAGGGTACTTTCTTTTGGTAATAAAACTATTTTGTCTCCGAAAATCTTCCCAAACTGAGTTTAAATACAGTTTTAAAAAAAATTGTTTTATGGCATAAGCTTAGCTTTTATCACTTTGAGTAAACAGTAAATATAGAAGCAGGTATATTAAATTTGTTCAACTGATTTAACCAGAATTTTGTGTTAAATGAATGTAGATTGTTTCTTTCTTTCTTCTGAAAACAGTATAATGAAAATGTTGCACTCTGGTTCTGAAAGAAAATTTTTAATTAATTTAAAAAATATTTTTACCAATGGCAGCCTGTTGCGATGAGAATGCTGTTATTCAGCAAATATTAATTAAGTGCCTGGTTATGGTTTAACCTTACAAGTGATCAGAGAAATATAAATTAAAGACATATAATACCATATTCAATGTCAAATTAGCTAAAGTTTTTTTACATAATATTCTTATGAAGATACCAGACATTATTTTACATTTATGATAAATTTATATTGGCTACCATTGTCGTGCATGGATGGCCTTAAAAATAATTATATCCTCTGACCGTTTCACTTCTAAAAATTCATACCAAAATATTACAGACATATGGAAATATCTGGCTATGAAAATTTTCCTCACAAGTTATTGATGACAGCAGAAAATGGTAGGCCAATAACGAATGATTAAATATATGTTGGTATTTTGATAGAATAGAATACTATATAGCTATTAAAAGTAAGTTATAGGAAGAGGCCGGGAGCAAGATGGCGGAGGAGTAGGAGACCTAAATTTCATCTGGTCCCAGGAATTCAGCTAGATAGGGATCAAACCATTCTGAACATCTACGAACTCAACAGGAGATCAAAGAAAAGAATAGCAGCAACTCTTAACAGAAAAGTGACCACTTTCTGGAAGGTAGGACGTGCGGAGAAGTGAATCCGAGGCGATATTCGGAAGGATAGATGGCGGGGGAGGGGGCCTCCATTGGCCGCTTCTGGCAAGTGATAGAGTCGCGGAGCACAAAATCAGAACTTGTAGAAGTCGGCTCCGCTGAAGGACGTCACTCCAGTGGCTAAGTGGGGGGTGGAACCCTCGCTGGGACAGTGTGGTCTCAGGACCCTCGGGGCCACAGAAAGACCGGGGGTGCCTGAGTGTGGCAGAGCTCCCAGGTATTGGAGCGGGGAAGCCAGCTGCAGAGACAGAGCGGAGGAGCGGGCTCTCAGCTCGGGGTTGCCATAAACCGTGATCCACAGCACAGTCGGGCCACTGCTCCTCCAGCAGGGACCCAACCAGCGGCAGATCCGGGGAGACTCCCCTTCCTACCCCAAGAGGAGCGGTGTGGGAGCACACCTCAGGCATCTGCTGGGTTTGGAGACTCCACACGGGGTCGGGTGCCAGAGATAGAAACACTCGGTCACAGGTTGGGTGAGCACGGAGTGCGGCCGGAGACCGGGGAGACGGGAGTGACTGACTGCTTTTCTCTGGGGGCGCACTGAGGAGTGGGGCCCCGGGTTCTCGGCTCCTCCGGGACAGAGATTGGGAGGCCGCCATTTTCACTCTCGTCCTCCAAAGTGGTACAGAATGCTTGCAGGGAACAAAAGCTCCCGAGGGCAAACCCGAGCAGATTACTTAGCCCGGACTGGCAAGGGCGGGGCAATTCCGCCTCTGGCAAAGACATCTGAGAACCATGGCAACAGGCCCCTCCCCCAGAAATCAGCAAGAACAGCCAGCCAAGACTAAGTTTACCGATCAATGAGAATGGCAGAACTCCAGCACTAGGGGGATACAGCACACAGAATTCATGGCTTTTTTCCCCATGATTCTTTAGTCTTTCAAAGTTAATTTTTTTAATTTTCTATTTTTTCTTTTTCTATTTTTTTTATTTTTCTTTTTCCCTTTTTCAACCAACATCTTATCAATCCCTTTTCTTTAAATCTTTTTTATTTTTCATTTTTAGAGTCATATTCTATCCCTTCATTGTAGTTTACCTTATTTTTGGTATATATATTATAAGTTGTTTACTCTTTAAAATTTTGGGATACAGTTGCTTCTAACAGACCAAAATTACCCTAAATCTCTAGTGTATGGTTTTGTTCTAGTCTCCTGCCTGATCACATTCTCTTTTTTTTTTTTCTTAATTTCTCTTCTTTCTTTTTTCAACCAACGTCTTATCTTATCAATTGCTTTTATAAAATCTTTTATAATTTTCATCTTTACAGTCATATTCCATCCTTTCATCATATTTACCCTTATTTTTGTACATATATGTTTTTCTTTCTTTAAAATTTTGGGAGGCACTTTCTTCTAACAGACCAAAATACACCCAAAATCTAGTGTGTGGCACTGATCTATGCACCAGCCGGATCATATTTGATCATATTCTTTTTTTTTTTCTTTTTTCTTTCTTTCCCTTTCTTTTTTTTTTTTTTTTTTTTTTTAAGATTTTATTTATTTATTTGAAAGAGAGAGAATGAGAGAGAGAGAGAGAGCGCATGAGAGGGGGGAGGGTCAGAGGGAGAAGCAGACTCCCCGCTGAGCAGGGAGCCCAATGTGGGACTCGATCCCGGGACTCCAGGATCATGACCTGAGCCGAAGGCAGTTGCTTAACCAACTGAGCCACCCAGGCGCCCTCTTTCTTTCCCTTTCTTTTCCCCCGGTTTCGGGTCTCTTCTGATTTGTTTAGTGTATATTTTTGGGGGGTCGCTGTTACCCTATTAGCATTTTGTTCTTTCATTCATCTATTCTCCTCTGGACAAAATGACAAGATGGAAAAAATCACCTCAAAAAAAAGAACAAGAGGCAGTACCAACTGCCAGGGTCCTAATCAATACAGGCATTAGTAAGTTGTCGGAACTAGAGTTCAGAATGACGATTATACAGATACTAGCTGGGCTTGAAAAAAGCATGGAAGATTACTAGAGAAACCCTTTCTGGAGAAATAAAAGAACTAAAATCTAACCAAGTTGAAATCAAAAAGGCTATTAATGAGGTGCAATCAAAAATGGAGGCTCTAACTGCTAGGATAAATGAGGCAGAAGAAAGAATCAGTGAGATAGAAGACCAAATGATGGAGAATAAAGAAGCTGAGAAAAAGAGAGATAAACAACCACTGGATCACGAGTGCAGAATTCGAGAGATAAGTGATACCATAAGACGAAACAATATTAGAATAATTGGGATCCCAGAAGAAGAAGAAAGAGAGAGATGGGCAGAAGGTATATTGGAGCAAACTATAGCAGAGAACTTCCATAATTTGGGGAAGGAAACAGGCATCAAAATCCAGGAGGCACAGAGATCCCCCCTCAAAAATCAATAAAAATAGGTCAACACCCCGACATCTAATAATAAACTTACAAGTCTGAGAAACAAAGAGAAAATCCTAAAAGCAGCTTGGGAGAAGAGGTCTGTAACCTACAATGGTAGAAACATTAGATTGGCAACAGACCTATCCACAGAGACCTGGCAGGCCAGAAACGACTGGCATGATATATTCAGAGCACTAAATGAGAAAAATATGCAGCCAAGAATACTATATCCAGCTAGGCTGTCATTGAAAATAGAAGGAGAGATAAAAAGCTTCCAGGACAAACAAAAATTAAAAGAATTTGCAAACACAAAACCAGCCCTACAAGAAATATTGAAAGGGGTCCTCTAAGCAAAGAGAGAGCCTAAAAGTAACATAGACCAGAAAGGAACAGAGACAATATACAGTAACAGTCACCTTACAGGCAATACAATGGCACTAAATTCATCTCTTTCAATAGTTACCCTGAATGCAAATGGGCTAAATGCCCCAATCAAAAGACACAGGGTATCAGATTGGATAAAAAAACAAGACCCATCGATATGCTGTCTGCAAGAGACTCATTTTAAAACCAAAGACACCTCCAGATTGAAAGTGAGGGGGTGGAAAACCATTTACCATGCTAATGGACATCAAAAGAAAGCTGGGGTGGCAATCCTTATATCAGACAAATTAGATTTTAAACCGAAGACTATAATAAAAGATGAGGAAGGACACTATATCATACTTAAAGGGCCTATCCAACAAGAAGATCTAACAATTGTAAATAGCTATGCCCCTAACATGGGAGCAGCCAATTATATAAGCCAATTAATAACAAAAGCAAAGAAACACGTCGACAACAATACAATAATAGTAGGGGACTTTAACACCCCCCTCACTGAAATGGACAGATCATCTAAGCAAAAGATCAACAAGGAAATAAAGACTTTAAATGACACACTGGACCAAATGGACTTCACAGATATATTCAGAACATTCCATCCCAAAGCAACAGAATACACATTCTTCTCTAGTGCCCATGGAACATTCTCCAGAATAGATCACATCCTAGGTCACAAATCAGGTCTCAGCCAGTACCAAAAGATTGGGATCATTCCCTGCATATTTTCAGACCACAATGCTTTGAAACTAGAACTCAATCACAAGAGGAAAGTCGGAAAGAAGTCAAATACATGGAGGCTACAGAGCATCCTACTGAAGAATGAATGGGTCAGCCAGGAAATTAAAGAATAATTTAAAGAATTCATGGAAACAAATGAAAATGAAAACACAACTGTTCAAAATCTTTGGGATGCAGCAAAGGCGGTCCTAAGAGGAAAGTATAGAGCAATACAAGCCTTTCTCAAGAAACAAGAAAGGTCTCAAATACACAACCTAACCCTACACCTAAAGGAGCTGGAGAGAGAACAGCAAATAAAGCCTAAACCCAGCAGGGGAAGAGAAATAGTAAAGAGCAGAGCAGAAATCAATGAAATAGAAACCAGAAGAACAGAAGAACAGATCAACGAAACTAGGAGCTGGTTCTTTGCAAGAATTAATAAGATTGATAAACCCCTGGCCAGACTTATCAAAAAGAAAAGAGAAATGACCCAAATAAATAAAATCATGAATGAAAGAGGAGAGATCACAACCAACACCAAAGAAATACAAACAATTCTAAGAACATATTATGAGCAACTATATGCCAGCAAATTAGATAATCTGGAAGTAATGGATGCATTCCTAGAGATGTATAAACTACCCAAACTGAACCAGGAAGAAATAGAAAACCTGAACAGACCTGTAACCACTAAGGAAATTGAAGCAGTCATCAAAAATCTCCCAACAAACAAGAGCCCAGGGCCAGATGGCTTCCCAGGGGAATTCTACCAAACATTTAAAGAAGAATGAATACCTATTCTTCTGAAACTGTTCCAAAAAATAGAAATGGAAGGAAAACTTCAAACTCGTTTTATGAGGCCACCATTACCTTGATCCCAAAACCAGACAAAGACCCCATCAAAAAGGAGAATTACAGACCAATATCCCTGATGAACATGGATGCAAAAATTCTCACCAAAATACTAGGCAATAGGATCCAACAGTACATTAAAAGGATTATTCACCACAAACAAGTGGGATTCATTCCCGGGCTGCAAGGTTGGTTCAACATCCGCAATTCAATCAATGTGATACAATACATTAATAAAAGAAAGAGTAAGAACCATATGATCCTCTCAATAGATGCAGAAAAAGCATGTGACAAAGTACAGCATCATTTCTTGATCAAAATTCTTCAGAGTATAGGGATAGAGGGTATATACCTCAATATCATAAAAGCCATCTATGAAAAACCCACAGCGAATATCATTCTCAATGGGGAAAAACTGAGAGCTTTCCCCCTAAGGTCAGGAACATGGCAGGGATGTCCACTATCACCACTGCTATTCAACACAGTACTAGAAGCCCTAGCCACAGCAATCAGACAACAAAAAGAAATAAAAGGCATCCGAATCGTCAAAGAAGAAGTCAAACTCTCACTCTTTGCAGAGGATATGATACTTTATGTGGAAAACCCAAAAGACTCCACCCCAAAACTGCTAGAACTCATATAGGAATTCAGTAAAGTGGCAGGATATAAAATCAATGCACAGAAATCAGTGGCATTTCTATACACCAACAACAAGACAGAAGAAAGAGTCGATCCCATTTACAATTGCACCCAAAACCATAAGATACCTAAGAATAAATCTAACCAAAGAGGCAAAGAATCTGTACTCAGAAAACTATAAAATACTCATGAAAGAAATTGAGGAAGACACAAAGAAATGGAAAAACGTTCCATGCTCATGGATTGGAAGAACAAATATTGTGAAGATGTCAATGCTACCTAGAGCAATCTACACATTTAATGCAATCCCTATCAAAATACCATCCACTTTTTTCAAAGAAATGGAACAAATAATCCTAAAATTTGTATGGAACCAGAAAAGACCCCGAATAGCCAGAGGAATGTTGAAAAAGAAAAGCAAAGCTGGTGGCATCACAATTCCAGACTTCCAGCTCTATTACAAAGCTGTCATCATCAAGACAGTATGGTACTGGCACAGAAACAGACACATAGATCAATGGAACAGAATAGAGAGCCCAGAAATGGACCCTCAACTCTATGGTCAACTAATCTTCAACATAGCAGGAAAGAATGTCCAATGGAAAAAAGACAGTCTCTTCAACAAATGGTATTGGGAAAATTGGACAGCCACAGGCAGAAGAATGAAAGTGGACCATTTCCTTACACCACACACAAAAATAGACTCAAAATGGTTGAAAGACCTCAGTGTGAGACAGGAGTCCATCAAAATGCTAGAGGAGAACACAGGCAGCAACCTCTTCGACCTCAGCCGCAGTAACTTCTTCCTAGAAACATTGCCAAAGGCAAGGGAAGCAAGGGCAAAAATGAACTATTGGGACTTCATCAAGATAAAAAGCTTTTGCACAGCGGAAGAAACAGTCAACAAAACCAAAAGACAACCGACAGAATGGGAGAAGATATTTGCAAATGACACATCAGACAAAGGGCTAGTATCCAAAATCTATAAAGAACTTATCAAACTCAACACCCAAAGAACAAATGATCCAATCAAGAAATAGGCAAAAGACATGAACAGACATTTTTCCAAAGATGACATCCAAACGGCCAACAGACACATGAAAAAGTGCTTAACATCGCTGGGCATCAGGGAAATCCAAATCAAAACCTCAATGAGATACCACCTCACACCAGTCAGAATGGCTAAAATTAACAAGTCAGGAAACGACAGATGTTGGCGAGGATGCGGAGAAAGGGGAACCCTCCTACACTGTTGGTGGGAATGCATGCTGGTGCAGCCACTCTGGAAAACAGTATGGAGGTTCCTCAAAAAGTTGAAAATAGAGCTACCGTACGACCCAGCAATTGCACTACTGGGTATTTACCCCAAAGACACAAATGTAGTGATCCGAAGGGGTACGTGCAGCCCAATGTTTATAGCAGCAATATCCACAATAGCCAAACTATGGAAAAAGCCAAGATGTCCATCGACAGATGAATGGATAAAGAAGAAGTGGTATATATATACAATGGAATATTATGCAGACATCCAAAAAAACGAAATCTTGCCATTTGCGACGACATGGATGGAGCTGTAGGGTGTTATGCTAAGTGAAATAAGTCAATCAGAGAAAGACATGTATCATATGATCTCACTGATATGAGGAATTCTTAATCTCAGGAAACAAACTGAGGGTTGCTGGAGTGGTGGGGGTGGAAGGGATGGGGTGACTGGGTGATAGACATTGGGGAGGGTATGTGCTATGGTGAGCACTGTGAATTGTGTAAGACTGATGAATCAGAGACCTGTACCTCTGAAACAAATAATACAATATATGTTAAAAAAAAAAGAAGAAGAAGAAGATAGCAGGAGGGGAAGAATGAAGGGGGGAAATCGGAGGGGGAGAAGAACCATGAGAGACGATGGACTCTGAAAAACAAACAGGGTTCTAGAGGGGAGGGGGGTGGGGGGATGGGTTAGCCTGGTGATGGGTATTAAAGAGGGCACGTTCTGCGTGGAGCACTGGGTGTTATATGCAAACAATGAATCATGGAACACTACATCAAAAACTAATGATATAAAGTATGGTGATTAACATAAAATCATAAAATAAAATTTAAAACAAAGAAGAGAAAAAAAGTAAGTTATAAGAAAATATTTAATAAAATAGGGAGGTGTTAACTTTATGAAATGTTAAATGAAAGATAAGTGTACTGTATAATCCACTTTTGTTTAAAAGAAGTGTCTCTGTGCATAGAAAAAAGACCAGGAAGCCTTATCCTGAAACGTTAATAGTGTTTGTTATTTCTGAGTGGTGAATTCTCAGATAACTTAAATTTTTTGCTTATTTCTTGTATTTTTGTGTTTAACATGTAAAAAGGAAAAAAAAAAGCAGAGGTTTTAAAAAGTGAAAAAAGAAACTCAAAGTGATAAGTATATGGTTAGAGGTTTCAATGGATAACGAAAGAGCTCACTAGAGTGGCTGTATCCTCAGTCAGGGCTGAGCAGCAGAGGCTTTTTTGCGAAGAAACTGCCCAGAGGCATCACCTCAACCACATTAAAGATGATGACATGCAAGTACGTGTGCAAATGCTGGTATTCGTTAGGAAATCAGTCCTATTACTTAATGCACCTACACTCTTTATCCAATCCCAAAAGAATGCAGAGTATTTCTAAAACATGTGTAATCGATTTTCACTTTTCTTTGCAGTTCTCCGCCATGCATTTATTTTTTTTTTTCTAACAAGTGTTGTTAAAATACTTTCACAATATTGTATAAATACATCTTTCTTTTTTTGGCAGCCACGACTGCGTTAAAGTTTAGCCCTTGACATACTTTGCTTATGTTAATCCAGAGCTCCTAGAAGACAGGACGCTGTTTTACTCATCACCGTGCGCAGTATCAGCAGGCGCTCGGGTAACACCAGCGAAAGGCAGGTAGGTGTGAGCTTCTATTCTCAAGTCTTTTTGTTTTACTAGGACCTTTCTTCTTGGGCAGATACATTAACACATGACTTCATAGTGCAAAATTCCAAACTTATAAAAAGAAAATAGATTTTTAGTTTCCAAGCGGAGAACCAGAGAAATCTGTGAATCATCGATTTCCCTTCTTTGAAACCATTTTTGTACCGTCGTATCAATACATGTAGGCCTGGAAGAGTGAAACTGTCCTCACACCCAGAGCTGGGGAGGTAAAGGGAGCCTCCTCATAGAATTTAACAAATCCCTCAGAAGCAGTAACATGCAGTTTTACCAATTCTTTCTGCATCCAGAGCAGCCGCTATTTTCAAGATACTGTGGTTCATAACGAGCCCATTTCTTACTTCCGGGGGGGCCTAACGGGGCTTAGCTTGAAACGGCACAATTTCCAGTGACTAAAACAGTGTCTGACACCTGGAGTTAAATCTTTGTTGAATTATTAAATAAACAAATGGAAGTGGAAGACGGATGAACAAAAGAAATTTAACATTCTTTTGCATAGTGATGTGAAATACTAGCTTCACTGTGGTTTGAGACTTAAAAATTAAGGGACAATTCAGGAAAAGAAATCTATTCTTTATACACTCAGACCAAACTTAAATACCCACTGAAGACAGGCAGGCGATGCAGTTGAATGGTTAGGTGTCTGGGCATGTGTGGACCTTATGGAGTGGAGGAGAGGCCGGCGTGCTCCATTTCAGTGGGGTGAGGCCAACTCAGTCCCGGCCCTTTGTGGCCCAATGGCACTGCAGGCCCAATTTCGCTAGCTGGAAGTCTAGATTTCTTTATGAAGACTCCAAAAATTTCAAATGTTGGCTCAACATTTAAAAATAGATACATGATGTCCTTGTGTTTTGCGTGCATATCTGGCCAGAGGCACATAGATTTGAAACCTCTCATTTTGACTCTACTGTGTCTGAGAATATGTATCCTTAGGACATGTGTCTGTGTGTCTGTGTGTCTGTGTGTGAATTGTATGTTGTTGCTACAATCATTACCTTGTGGAAACTGAAAAGAGCAAAGAGGTAAGTTACACTCTGGGGGAGGGTTTTTAAGCACTGGGTGAGCTGGTGGAAAAATCCTGGAGGATGTATCTTTAAAGGGACGTGTCAAAAACATTGAGTTATTCCTGAACTTGCAAATATTTTTCTCTGTGATTAGGTCATTTGTGTTTGCTAACTGACACCCATAGCGAAAGGAAGCACCTGCCCTCCCCCACAGGGACTGGGAGATACCAGTACTATTTCCCTTAATGATTACATATCAAAGGATGGCTCCCAGGCCCTCGAGGAAGGCATTCCTGGGTTATAAAACCATCAAGAAGTTTTTAATGAGGTTTTTATCTATCTTAAAGAGAGCAAAGAAAGAATGTACAGTTGCAAGTTTTCTAAAATAAATGCTCCAAGGAAAGGGAGGTCAGGGGCTAGAGTTTAGTCAAGTTGGAGAGAATGTTAAGTCCATCTCAGTCATAGAGTGATGGTAGATGTTGATGTTTAGCAAGCTACACATCAGTAGATCAGAAATAAATGCAACTTCTGGATGTTTCAAGCCCAGCTTAGAGCCCTCCCCACCTTTCCCCTACATCCTCCCTACTGCCTAGTGTGCTAGGGAACCATGGTATGCCAATGACCGTGAGCAGCTAAGTTCTATCCATTTAAGGACTTGGAGGAGAAACCCATACTCTGCCTGTATTCCCTCCAGGGGACTCTACCTGCCCACATGTACCAATAGGTGCTTCTAAGGGCACCAGTACCACGTGCTTTCACTGGGTGTGCAACCTTGGGAGCCTTGGTCTCTTCATTTCTAAATGGGCGTAATCAATACACACTATACAGCATTTGGATGAGCAATGAAGCTGATCTGTGTGAAGCACTCAGCATGGTGCCGGGCATATAACACCAACTCAGCAAATGGTAACTATCAATGTTTCAGCCAGTTTCCATCTGTGCTATTATATTATTTTCACAGAAGGATGATCATACTATGATACTAATAGTAACAGAATACACAGAGAGGTGGAAGAAAAGAAGCTAAAAAAATCATGACTTAAATCTACCAAAATAGAGCAGAAGAAACTACCGACGAGGCAGCAACTATTTCCAAAGCGCCATGGCCTACCCTCCACAGCTACACCCCAGTTTCTACCCAACTTCCCTTCATCTTGTTCCCGCAGACTTAAGTATTTCCCCATGTAGATCTCAAACCCTCATGTTCTTTAGCCCCACGACACAATGCAATTCTAAAAATTACAATCTTTGTTGTATTTCCTCTGTTATATTTAGCACTTGTGGCATTTTACTCAATGCTATTTATTTTTTGAAAGCCCCTGGGGGAGCTCATTGACTTTTCAGGAAGTGCTTTGCAAATTCTCCCCCCAGAAGGTTTTTCCTTTGTTTGTATCTTGGTAGCAATTCTAGTTTTCAACATTTGGACTCTGGTATTATAATTGTGCTCAAAGTATCTACACAGAAGTGGTCTGTTTCATCATCCAATGAGCTCGGCCTGTGTGTGGATATGACACTCCAGTGGAAGGAAGCCAAGAGCCTATAGTAGCGATCCTGGGGAAAATTTAAGCAGCTGTGGCTATGTAATTCAAAACCTCTGAAAAGTGTGCTGCAGTGCGTGCACAGCATTAGTATAACATGAGGGCTGGATGTAGCCCGTCCCCCGGAGGACTTCCTCGCTTGCTGCAGGAAAGAGAAGACTGAAAGACAAACCTGGGTGCAGCCGGAAAGGTCCAAATAGATGAGCTTGTGGCATCCATTCCCTAAATTCAGGTACCGTAAACCTTTGTCTGTGAACTTTCTGCAATAAGCCAAACTAAGATTCTGTAAGTTCTGGAAGTACCTGAAAAGACAGGGGCGAGAGGAGAGAGGAAGGAAAGGGATTATATTTGAGTCGTTTTCCACATCTTTCTTAAGCCACTATGACAAAGAGAAGTAAAACTATCAATTACTCTTTTCTCTTTGCAGATCTTCAGCAGTTGAACGTAATTATTAATGCTCTACCTGTTATGTGAAGGAGCTTGGAGTAGTATATCAGATAATGCATCATTACATTTTAAATGAAAATATAGATTTGCCTAGATTTTTAAGAAGGCTGATTGAGGGAGAGCTCTGAGGGTGGGGGACGTTTGTGCATTCCTATTGTTTGGACATTAGTTTGTGTTTGAAACCAAAGTTAAAATATTTGCAGTATTGTTGCATTTAAGTTTTATCTTTGGAGCACCAAAACAATGTGCAAAACGTGTAGATGGACAAACCCTCTGTAAACATTTAAATGGTGATTAACTGTTGCATGACAGTGAGGATTTGGGGCAGAAAGGAGGCAAAGTTAAACATAACAAGCTCCCAAAATGGACATGATAAGCAAATGGTTTGAAAAAAAGTTTGAATATGCATGCTTTTGTGTTTCATTATTATAGTTAAAGAAAGACTAATTGATATAGAGAGCTTAAAAATGGGTTAAAAAGAACAGTCTGCAAATGAGTTGAGCAACACATGAAGGGAATAAAAATGACATCGGAGGCTATCAATCTCACTGGAGTTCAAACAGATTAAATATGGCATTACCACCGTGACCAAAATGATTGCTTCCAGAAGAAAAGGGAGGTAATTAAGATGAGCCTGTACTACCGTGCAAGGGCTTACAGTTTGAGGACATTCTGTGGACAAGTTTCCAAGCCTTCCTAAGCCTGGCATTTTTTTTTAAAAGTGCAATAACTCCCACTATTGCTCACTCTTGTAATGGAATTAACAACATGCTGTTGGGTTGTGATCTGCAACAGTTTAACAGCACATTGGAAAGCAAAAAGAACGAAAAGTGGGAAGAAGATGCCTTTCTGTCCCTCAAAAGCCCACAAATGACTAGTAAAATTTACTTTCATGCAAATGGGAAATAAGATATGCAAACATGGACAGTTAATCAGATTTATTCCTAAAATTTGAAAAGCACATCTATATGATATATAATGATTCCCATTCCATAGTGACTGATTCGATGCAGACCACACATTCCCCTCCAGCAATGTCCATGAGATTCAACAGAACAAAGAGGGACGCCATCTGGATTCCCCAGTGGCTGTGGGCAGGGCCGTGGAGCAGAAAGCAGCACTAACATCCCAAGGACACGTCCCCTTTCCTGGGGCCCTTGAGTTAACCAAGGGCTATGCCAAAGTTTTGGAAACGCTTTCTCTTCCTCTCCTTCCTCTCCCTGGAGTGTATCCCTGTGATTCAACGGAGCAAAGTACGGTTTTCTTGGGGTGTGTGTGGGAGGTTGTCACTTCTAACAACCCTTTAGCTCTCTAATTTGGAGAAAGGAATAGTAAGGCAGACAGCACAACACAATGGAAAATACACAAGGTTTTGGAATCTGACCAAATTGGATTCAGATTTCAGCCCTGACACTTACTGCAACTTCCCGAACCTCTCACAGATTGTTTCTGCGTCTGTTAAGTGGAGATTATAATATTATCTCTCTCTCTTTTTTTTTTAACCCTGACCAACTGTGTCCAGCTTTCCTGAATCTTAGTTTTCTCATCTGTAACATGGATGTAATTCTATGCACTCTTTCCTCTCAGAGGTATGACAATTACATGAGAACATAGATGTAACAGTATTTTATTAAGGATGATTTTTGATGATTAAAATCAGCAAGTAGAAGCTTTAAAATATATATTCTTGCTACTACTATTCCATATAATGGCATATTAGTTGTTCTTATGAAGTTTGTACTATCTTCTTCCATGGAATGGAATGGATGCTTATCTGACAAAAGTGGCGTATACAACTGATACCAAGACTTTGGGAGACCTCACGTTACATCTACACCCTCATTTTGATCAAGGTTTAATGCCCTTTTTAATCTGTTTTAACTCCAATGAGACTGATAGCCTCTGATGTAGTTTTTATTCCCCTCATGTGTTGCCCGCTCATTTGCAGACTGTTCTTAACCCATTTTTAACCTCTATATCAGTCTGTCTTTGATTATAATAATGTAGCTGTCACTTATAAAATCATGCATGTTCAAATATATTCAAACTAGCCCAAGCCTATTGTTTGATTTTTTTTTAAGTCCTTGTGATCAGTTAACAAATACTCAAAGTAGAGGGGCACCTGGGTGGTTCAGTCGGTTAAGCCTCTGACTCCTGATTTCGACTCAGGTCATGATCTCAGGGTCCTGGGATCGAACCCCACATTGGGCTCTGCGCTCAGTGCGGAGTCAGCTTGCCCCTCTCCCTCCCTCTGCTTGTTCTCTCTCTTTCTCTCAAATAAATAAAGAAAATCTTAAAAACAAAACAAAAAAAACCCCAAATACTTAAAGTAGGAATTGAATGGGGAGTTCTTAACTTTTTTGTGTGTAACATACCTCTAGATCTATGGACCCTTTGTCAGCATAATGTTTTTAATGTGTAAAATAATACTTAAAATTACCAAATACTTAAAATTACAAAAGCAGCTAATTATATTGAAAGATATCATTATCAAAATTTTTAAAAAACCAAATGAGTGGAATAATAATATATGTGCTTCTTTATTAGCATATTAAATAACAAGATCTAGTGGCAGGGCTAATAACTACCGATGATTTTGAAGTAGTGATGAGTGTCAATAATGATACTTTGAGATACTTGTAACAACTATAATAAGAAAATGTTTGAGACTTATATGGTCGAGGAGTCCCAGGAACTGCTAATACTACTGTGATTTTTTTTTTTTTACCTACATTTCAGTTAGAGCTTAGTGAAAATAGAGATTATTTTTCTCCCATCAAAATTCATGGAACCTCTGAAGTCCATCCCTGGGCTCCTTGGGGGATCCACTGAGCCCAGGTTAAGAACCTCAGGTTTGGCACAAGAAGTTGTTCACTGGACGAAATGACTCCCAGATTGAAAGTCCCTGATGGCAGTCTTCAAAGTGGAACCTCATGGGAACCATCAATTTGAAAACCCAGCACAGGAGGAATCCTAAGTGGCCCTGTAGACCTTTCTAGGGATTTACAGGGCCGCAGACTTAAAGCTGTTGGGGATGGGAAAATAATCAGTTGACAGTGAAATCACTTGGCAAATTTTATGCAATACTGCAACTTTTTGTTCTGAATTTTGGCAAAGAAATAAGTCCCTTACGTGAGTAAGATCTGGTTCATCATTTTCTCAAGCCAGAGACGACTTGGTATTTCTAATTCTACTTTGAGGCAGTGTTTGCAGCCTGTGTTTATCTTTTCCTCATTATTTGATAACTAAGTGTTTCTAATGGGGGGAGGGGTTCCCTTTGTGACTTATTTTTCTACTGCTATTATAATCTTTAAGAGTCACAGTTCTTATAGAAACTACAGAGATCACTTTTTTTCTTTTGGCTTTTTTCCATTAACGAATTGAAACCTTCTGTGTTAGATCGCCAATACCTGAGGGAATTACTATTGGAAGGAATGTAGAGGTATGTATTTAAACAAAAATTTCTCTGAAAAATCACCAAGACAAGGCCTTAAGTTTCTTTTAAGGTAAGTGTTGGGCTCTTTAGTTTCACAGAGGCAGTTTTGCATAATAGAATTTCTGCTGAAATCCAAATGCAGTGTTTTGACCTCTTATTCATAGGGAAGACCTTGAGGATGTCCCAGCAAGGCAACAGCTTACTCTGTCTGCCCCATTCTGATGGTTACTGGTAAGACTATATAACATGAGAGCACCTATAAATAAGAAGTTTCCGAGCCAATTGAAGAATATATATGAAAAATAATTAAACACCATGCCACTGTAACGTATGATGCTCCATTAAGGAGCTTTATTTGCCAAGTGATTTCACTGTCAACTGATTATTTTCCCATCCCCAACAGCTTTAAGTCTGCGGCCCTGTAAATCCCTAGAAAGGTCTACAGGGCCACTTAGGATTCCTCCTGTGCTGGGTTTTCAAACTGATGGTTCCCATGAGGTTCCACTTTGAAGACGGCCATCTAGGGACTTTCAATCTGGGAGTCATTTCGTCCAGTGAACAACTTCTTGTGCCAAACCTGAGGTTCTCCTGCATGCCCAGAGTGTCTCCCACACAATAATTGATCAATACATGGTGAATAAGTGAATGAATGTTGCTGTTAGGTTTCAGAGAAAGAAGAAATCATTGTAGAATTCTGGTAGATGGTATGACTTGAGGTGTAAAGGCTATGGCTTAGCAGAGAGGAGGAGAGAGGCATTCCAGCTGTAAAGAATGAGAAGCATGCAGCAATCTGGTGACCAGAGTTAAGGGCCTCCCTTGGGAAACCTGGGCAGATAGGTTTGATCAGATAATGTTAAGGACTGTCAGGGAAGAGTCTAGACCCTAAGCTTGTCAAAGACATGACAAGACTTTTTCCAGGGTGATACTTCTGACAGCATAAGGCAGAACAGATTGAAGGGAAGAGAGACCAAGGGTGAACCATCAGGATGCTATGGCAAATGAAGTGCTGAGAGTGCCACCTAGGTTGTGGAATGAATGGAAAGGGTTTGATTCAGGAAATATTTAAAAGCAAACATGTCCTGGAATGGGCATGAGCCAGGAGCAGCCCTCATTTTCAACTTTAGACAATTGAGCAAGTCCCTAAAGAAATGAGGAAAAATATTCAGATAAAAAGCTGGCAATTCAACGTTGTCGAGAAGGGCAAAGAAATTATATTTTTCTTCTGGCAAATGGTTTCTTTGGAAAGAAAGGCTAAAGGCACTGGAGAGAGAATGACAACAGCACAAACAACATTTCTCCGGTTATTTATAGTTTAAAGAACACGTTTGCATACCCATGCATATTTGAAACAGTGGAAAACAGAGCAAAAATAGAGAGTCATTATGAAATATATTTTTATCATAGATAAGAAAGTCGGTGTACATTTTTTTCATATGATAAAAATCGTCAATATCAAGTGCATTTACCCTGGATGTTCTCTCAATAGCAAGAACTAGAGTTAAAGTCAAGACAAAATTCTCATTTTGGGTCCTATTTTTCTCTCTGTTGCCCATTAAAGGTACAGCTTCGTTTGTACAATAAATGTCCCTAAAAACTATGCATGGTTGTAGTATTATTTTAAATTTCCTAGGAGAAAAGATGATCTAAAAGTATGCTATCCCAAATCATTACTTTGTAAGTTCAGATTTTCACATGGGGATTTAATGGATTTTGTAATATATTCTCTCTCTTTCTACACACACACAAGCATATATGTTCTCTCTCTCTCTCTCTCTATATATATATATATACACACACACACATTCATACATGCACATATATTCATACACATACATATCTCAATATGGAATGCCTAAAGAAAAGTACTGAGTGATATTCTATATTGGAGGACTAGAGAACTTTCTAGAACTCCTGAGAGGGTCGGGGCCCTCCACGGTGGTGTCACTGGAGCTGGCTTACACCAGCCCATGAGAGCCAACTATTAGCATTTCTTCCCAACTCCACATTCGATACATCATGTTGGTAGCTTGAAATTGATCATGGTGGTAGTTTTCACACCACAGAAATCAGAACATCCCCTTAGCCTCTACCCAAACTAGTTATTAAACATTTACTGCAACACAGCTATCCTTGGAACACACTTTGAGAACTACTGATATAGAGAACGTAGTATGCTGAGGAAATATATACAGAGATAAAAATGACAAGAGAGATGACAGCTTTGAAAGACAGCAATAAAAATTCAACCTATAAATAAAAGAAGATTCTTTTTTTTTTTTTTAAGATTTTATTTATTTATTTGACAGAGAGACAGCCAGAGAGGGAACACAAGCAGCAGGAGTAGGAGAGGGAGAAGCAGGCTTCCCCGCGGAGCAGGGAGCCCGATGTGGGGCTCGATCCCAGGGTCCTGGGATCACGACCTGAGCCGAAGGCAGACGCTTAACGACTGAGCCACCCAGGTGCCCCTAAAAGAAGATTCTTAAGATAAAACCTGAACAAATAGAATAAAGGCATTAAAAAAGAAAAATAGCTTCCTTGGCTGAGAAAAGATCTAAGTTTTAATGTTCGAAGGTTTACTATGTTCCAGGAAAAGTTAATTGAAAGAATACAATTAAGTTTGGAAAATGTTTTTAATTTCTCAGGAAAAAGGAAATTCTTGCAAGCATATTGGCAGAAAAAATAAGTTACCAACAAAGGAACAAAAAAATCAAGCTGGCTTTACACTTCTCTTTAACATGAAATATCAAAGATTATGGGGCAGTATTTGTAGGATTTTAAGAGTAAAGTAAGGGACATAATCCGAGAACCATATGCCAAGAGGAGATGTTCACCCTCCAAGACAAAAGAAAGTAATTTTCAGAAAGCAATGGCCATTTATTCTTCGGATAAAGAATTTTTAAAACTATATTTCCAGTCATCATGGGATGAATAAAAATGAGAAAGAATAAGGAAATTGTGGAACAAATGGACCATCAATGAATGACAAAACTAGAGTTAGGACTACATAATTATAGATATCATCACAAACATGAAAGTCAATATTAAAAGGAAAGTTAAATGATTAATAAAACTCATGATTTATATGTGTTTATGTACAAAGGGTAGAAGTAGAGAAGCAACAAGTTCAGGGGAGAATGAAAGTGTATTAGATCTCTGGTCTAACACGGGGAGAGGGGCCAAAGTCATGGTTCCATCACGACTTTGATAACTGGAGAAATACATATTAAAAGGATGTTTTTAAAAAAACCATACAGGGGCGCCTGGGTGGCTCGGTCGGTTAAGCGTCTGCCTTCAGCTCAGGTCATGATCCCTGGGTCCTGGGATCGAGCCCCAAGTCAGTCTGCCCCCTTCCCTCTGCACCCCGCCCCCCGCTCATTCTCTCTCTCTCTCCAAGAAATAAATAAAATCTTAAAAAAAAAAAAATACAAATAGCCATTGGTTAGAATACAGAACAGAATGTGCACATACCTCTGAAATACCTTGAGACAATAACAATCAACAACATAGTGTATATAGCAGAAGGTGAAAACAGTGAGTACAGTACAGTAACAGAAAAATCAAAAACATAAAGCAAGATGATAAAAATAAGACCATATACTCCATTTTGAAAGGAAATATTAATCTTCTAAACTATCCTCTTAAAAAGGCAGAATTAAAAATTTTAAGATAGAAGTTAGCTATGTGCTTCATATAAAAGGCAAATCTAAAATACACCAACATAAAGATTAAAAATGCAAGGATACAGGGGCACCTGGGTGGCTCAGTCAGTTAAGTGGCCAACTCATGATTTCAACTCAGATCATGATCTCAGGGTCGTGGGATCCCACTCAGCACAGAGTCTTCTTGAGATCCTCTCTCTCCCTCTGCCTCTCCCCCCGCTCACATGCTCTCTCTCTCTAAATAAATACATAAAATCTTTTAAAAAATAAAAATACAGGGACACATAAAATTATTCCACAAGATCACAAGCAAAAGGAAACAAAGGTGACTATATTAATAGCAGATAAAGAGTTTGAGGCAAAGAAACATCAACCACGATAAAGAATATAATCTTATGTGAATAAATGCTATAATCTATAATGAAACATACTACTTATTAATCTTTATATGTAAAATAAAAATATCAAAATAAACTAAAGAAGCTTGATTATAAAAGGCAACCAATATCACTATTATACTATGAAATATCAAGAATTTATATACATATATACACATACACGTAGAAATTTTTTTCTCTAAAAGAAACTCTCTTGTTTTAAACATTCATGGATGATTTACTAGAATTAATTATATACACTAGTCCACCACAAAATCTCAATAAATTCCAAAAGGTAGAAATAATTCAGTCCACATTTCTTGACCACAGTGTACAAAATTAGAAATTAAAACCAGAAGTTTAATCAAAGAAACTTCAACTACTTGGAATCAAAAATTCTCTTCTAAATAATTATTGGGTCAACGAGAAAATCAAATATACAACAGTTTGTTTAGAAAATGAGAACAAGGTGCCTGGGTGGCTCAGTTGGTTAAGCGACTGCCTTCGGCTCAGGTCATGATCCCGGAGTCCCGGGATCGAGTCCCACATCGGGCTCCCTGCTCGGCAGGGAGTCTGCTTCTCCCTCTAACCCTACCCCCTCTTGTGCTCTCTCTCTCTCTCTCTCTCAAATAAATAAATAAAATCTTTAAAAAAAAAAAAAGAAAATGAGAACAATACTTATCAAATCTTAGAAACTTTGCCTAAATTCTTATTTAGAGGTCATTTCATATTAAATCTTACAAATGAAAGAAATCAACTAAATCTTACAAATTAAAACCTTAAAAGATATTTGTACTGTACCCAAGTCCAAAAATGACCATTTAGAAAATATAATGAGAAATTAAAATCAGAAAGGATAGCATTCATAGTGACAATTGAAGAGATACCACAAAGATTAGCCATATGCATAAAACAAAATTTTGAGACATTTAATAAAACATTTGAAAAAAAATTTAGAATTAGACTATGTCCCTGATAAGGAGACTAAAATTATAAAAATATAAATTAGTTCTTAAATTATTTTATCTTTAATTATTGGCGTACTGGTAAATATCTAAGAACTGGCACTTTAAAAACATATATGCATATAAATGTGTATATGTTTACTATAAATTTGTACAGCTTACTATTTTACATTTACTATCTTAGAGGTAGGAAATATGTATAACACACAACTTATAAATAATAATAAAATACACAATATTCTTTATTGTAAAGTCGATATAGTCAATAGATTCTCACACAATGCTCTCATGGACTTTTGCCAAACTTATAAATGCAGCTAGTAATTTTGTCTTCTTTGTGTTCAAAGGAAAAATAAAATTCTGTGACTTTGATGTATTTCTTGTTTTCACCAAAAAATAAAAACAAAGTTCAAAAATATTGAGGAATGGGTATAGTTTCAATCTGAATATTTTCATTTACATTCATGAGTAAGACAAAAGTGAAACAACAGAGATGTATTTGCAGACTTCACTCGTCCATCAGTGACATGAGTGACTTCTTTGCTGAATCAGGTAATAGTTTCCAAGTCCTGAAAGAATATTTCCTCAATCTTTTATGGTATTTGCAATGTTGCAGCTATAAACATGATGCACTTTAAAAAAAAAAAGATTTTATTTATCTGAGAGGAGAGAGAGCATGAGTGGAGGGAGGGGCAGAGGGAGAAGGAGATGCAGACTCCCCACTGAGTAGGGAGACCCAGGGATGCAGGCTTGATCCCAGGACTCTGGGATCATGACGTGAGCTGAAGGCAGAATTTGAATATTCTGTCAACGTTTGGTGATGCCTTGTATTCTTCTGTCCCTTCTCTTCCAAAGAAGCACTAGCTGAGGAAGAGCAACATTTGTGTTCAGGTTTGTCAAGAGTCCATAGATCAAAAAACAACAAGTACCAGGTTTCCTGGAGGTGATGGAGGTACCAGCAGGTGACCAGAGCATGGCAAGAGGGCATGTGGCCTGCAGTGCTCAAGGTCCAAGGAGGGAAGACACTGGTGTTCCATTGTTGAGAAGTCCAGACATGGGACTAGAATTTAGGAGCCAGGCTCCATTGCCCAGGAAGGGGGACCAGAAAGAGGCAGAGCCTAACTCAAGCTGCTGGGCACTTTGCTCCAAGAGTGACACAAAAACGCTGGCCAAGCAGAGGACCCGTTATTTAAGTTGGACGCTCCCACCCCCCCACATCCCCCCGGGGAGGGAGAGAATAGGCACCAGCTTGGGGATGTGAAAGCAGCAGTGCAGTTACCACCATCGTGGTGCCACACTGGGGGAGGGGGTGTTGGCAGAAGGGGAATGCTGGAGCGAGCCAGAGCCTCGAGGGGCAGAACTCTTTCCAGGGTAATACAGATACCACAAGCCTTACCTGGGCAGGATTCGCATCGTCCTATTGGTGATGGTGGTGTTGGATAGATTGAGGTACAGGACTCCAGGACAGCCCTCGGAGATGTATCTCATTGATTCATCCTGCATGAAAACAGAGGGGAGAATTAGCAAAGTCTAGCAGGTTTTGTGATTTCCCCATTATCTCTCTCTGAAAAAGTATATGCAAGCCTTGGTCTCTTCATATTCTTGGTTATTAGTTGTAAATCAAATTAAACAGAAGGTGATGGTTTTGTTTGAAGCTTCACTACTCTCTCCCCTGCCCTTTCTTTGGAAATAAAATCCCATTCCATCACAGTGACACTTTGTTAAAATTTGAACCCTTGCAAGTTCAACGCTGACAGGAAATTTGAGCTCAAGTGTCAAAGTGTCAACCACTCCTGACTCTTCAGATGCATGAAAGTGATTAAAACCTGATCTCTTTTTAAACTTGCTAAAATCATTCTGAAAGACAGGAAGAGTAAAAGTGAGTCCATATTTACACATATATATTTATGGAAGTGTGTGTGTGTGTGTAATTAAGTTTCTGTGGTCCTATAGTGAATATATTAAAACAGCTAAACAGAGTCTCACCAAATTTACTTGAAATGGTCTGAAGCAAAAGAAAAAAAAAAGGTACATACATTTTGAACATGAAGTTCAGTGTTGAGGGTGTTGTGGGTGAATCTCCAAGATTCAAGCAGCCCTCCCCCAGAGCTGACACTGAGGTACAAGAAAACAGAGCGACTGTGACATGAGAGAGACAGGAAAACAAATAGTCATTTCAAGCCTGAGCCCTAAACTGACATTTACAAGACCAAATGAATTGCAAGCTTTGATTGTGGTGGAGCTGCTTCTTATATGGGTAACTGCTTGTAAAATGCTCTAGTATGAGTAAGTAGCAGCAGGTTTTTATTTATTTAATGGTGGTGGATGAGTCTCCCCAGGAACACCGACAAGGTCAGCTAGTTTTAAATATTTGTGGCACATCGGTCCTAGAAAGAATAGGCCATTGCTGGAAGAAGTAAATTGTCCCTTGCCTAGGGAATATGGTTTGGGAAAGAATTCTGCATGTTCAATATGGCCACCTCCAACACCACTAAGGATGGCAAAGGTTTATTTTCAGTAGGATCATTAATGTTTAGCATTCTATTCCTAGCTATTTCTCGGAGTCATGGATAATACAATAACAAATTCCTGCAGTTCTGCTATAGGAAATGCTCTCTGTGCTGACGCTGCATGAGTGCAAGTGCAGGGATTCAATAAGCACTGTATTCTTGCCACTGCATTCAAGCTGCCAGCAATTTTTCTACATATTCCACCACTAAAATGCAAGATTTAGTATACGTGGATAGAGTGTAAAAAAAAAAAAAAAAAAAAAAAAAAAAA